>NW_009629653.1:27908-31645 GCF_000690535.1 Cariama cristata
AAAGCGATTATCAAAACAGTGCTTGCAATATGTGACTTCCCCAGCTCCTGGGAAGCCCTCCTGGAGAACGGCAGCAGGATGGCCAGCTTCTCAGACAGCAGAGATGTGAGAAGCAGACCAAGCTGCTCAGTCCTCTCAGGACCACCGTGCTGCCGGGGAGTGGCAGAAGCAGCTCTGCAGTGGTCGGAGCTCTGCAGGACCTGAGACGGAGACTTGGTTCAAGGTGTGGGTGGTTTTCAGGGCTCAGCCAAGGGGAGTTTTCAGAATCACAGTCATGTGCACCTAAAGTTCACCTGAATTCTCCTTTAATTGTTTAAATCTTTCTTTATATGTGGCCTCAAGTTTCCTATCCACTAAAATACATGGGAATTAAAATCTAATTATTGTATTGTTGCTAATTCTGAATTTAAAATGCTCTCCTTGGCAGTTAAAAAGAACAGCTAATCATATTAATCCACTCGTGCATAAATTCATGGAGGTTAGCAGAACTGTTTTGGGGCCTAGTCAAGTGCATCAGGAAGTGTAAGAGGCATCTTTTAATGCTTCACTTTGATTTGTAGCATTAGAATTTTAATAGCCAAGGGAAAACACCATAAATTCTAACTTTCAAACAAATGACTGAGAAGGAAACCTAAATTGATTGGGTGCTAGCTAGCTGTGATGATTGCCATTTGCACAGAGGTGCCCCCTGGTAAAGCCAAAGTAATTTAGCTGTCCATGAAATAGGGAACCATATTTGAGAGTTTCACACTTTCGGCTTTGCCATGGGGAATGACTATGCACAGAGAAATTTTTCTGTAGAAGGATGGGACACAGATTTGTACGTGACATTTTTAAAAGTTATATTTTCCCCCAATTTTAGACCTCAAAGAAATTCCATTCAAGATTTATGCTCCAGCTGTGAGGAGGAAGTGGTCTTACAATAGAGAGAAATAAGATTATTTATTTTGGAGAAGAAGGGCCCTAGGTTACCGCCACTGATTTTGCAAGTACTAGAAATAAATCAGTAATGCCAAGTAGGATGAGGGAAAAGGGGAAGATGGCTAAATTTAGCAATCTAGTACTTCTGGAAATTACTGACCAAGTCACAAAGCAAAGCCGTGCACAGCTAAGTCTAAGTGCAGAAGGGAAAACCACACACATGCAGTTTTAAAGTTACAACCACATCGCCAGGTACATCTGGTGTACATCACCAAGGGAAATTTCTCCAGCAGGCTTGCCAAAGTGGCTCCCCAACTGCTTGTGATTCCAAACATACCTTGGGCTAGATCCACCTGGGCTGGTGGAGTCCATGGCGGCACAAAGGTGACCAGCACCAAGGGAGAGCAGGTGGATGTATGTACGTGTTGGTTCTTCTTCGGGTAACTCTTACCTTTATTGCTGAGGGGAAACTTACGTTCACCAAGAACTTGACAGCAGCCAGTGAGAATCACTGTGCTGTTCCTATTTATAGTGCTTTCCAAAGTGTGAAATAAACCATTTCTCCAGTTGCTGCGATCACAGCACCCTTTAAGCCAGAGCTGCCTGACATTTGGAGGAGTTGGATGTTGTGAATAGGGTAGGGGATTCCCGCAGATGCTACCCTGTTAAATGACTTGAATATGAACCGTGTAAAAAAAGATCCATAAGGATGGAGATTACAGCCCCAGAAATAATTTTCCTAGTGATCTCCCTTACAGAGGCTGATGGCATAATCCACATCTGCTGCACCTGTCTCTCCTCAAAGAAAAACTGCTGGAAAACTGAATACTATTCCTAGGAAGAGTCATGCAGGTTAGTTTTCTTTCATATAGATTGTGTAGATAAAAATATTCTTAAAATGCAGCTTACGTGTAATGCACAGAACTTTAACATAAAGAAATAATGTCCTTTCATTGCCAGAGCTCTTAGGCTTTAATTGGAAATATTAAAAACAGATAGAAAATGTTTTAATTATTGCATTTTTTGATTTAACAAAATAGAAAAAATAAAACATCCTTTCTTTTGAGAAAGCATTATTCATTGTGCACACACAACATATACAATTTAAGGCTGGCAGAAGCAGATAGCTGAAAGAGCCTTCAGCGATAAGGGCAATATTAATACATTAATGATTTTTATTAATGTATCAGAATAACTTCAACATATTCTATAGAGGATTATAAATCTTTTTGTAACTTAAAGAACTACATAATGGTGGCACAGAGCATTCACAGCATCTCTTAAGATGTCTTTTTACACCACGCAAGCCTTTAATAAAAGTATTCAATGAAGCTTATTGACATTTATTTCTCCCTTTGCCATACATTCATTAAGTTTGAATATCACATTCACATTAACATCAAACACATAAAATACGGAATAGCTGGAGAGAACAGAAGACATATTTTAGTGCTTTGATGTTGATGCCGAAGTTTTATTTAAGTAGCCTAAAAAGGATAATAAATTTCATTGAAAGCTCACTATATTACTAGACTTTTCAAAGTCCACAGGGACTTGAATGTACCAAAATTGAAAACCAGAAATACTGCTGAACAATCAATCTTCAAAAGCAATGAATGTTATTAGGAAACTACATTTAAGACATCTGTAATTTAAATTTGATTTCTGAAAAGTGGAATGACCCATACATGAGAGTTTCAGATTAAACCTAAGAATGGGTTCCATTAGCTTTTTCTGTTTTCTTACACGGGGATCATTTGCTTCAGAGGCATGGGAAAAAAGACTGTTGTGTACAAAGTACTCACTATGAAGTACAGTATGATTTAGTAATGTAAAGTATGGTCAAAGGCTGACAAAAGCAAAGACAATTCCCTTGACTGAAGTGTTTGCCAGTTTCTACCCACTGCTACCTAGTCGAAATTAAATTCATCCATAGATTTGTAGCAAGAACATGAGTAACTGAGCAAGAAGGAACATGTACTTGGTAGATTAAATTCATCTCTGCTGTATTTCTCTATTCACAGTTCGTGCAGAGATGAATGATATTGGGTATGAGCAAACAGGATCAGATTAAAAGGTAGGTGAGTTATCCCTCTCAAAGAAAGCTACAACAGAAGATTTTATAAAGAATAAAAATGTTTTGGCAACTTTTGGCATCAGATAGTTACCATTTATTGTTAACTTGGACACAAACTTCAATTGTCAAAATATAAACATATACTTTACTGTGAACCCAGGTTTAATTTGCTCTTGATGGCATTCAGTTCAGGGGAGAGCAGAGATGAGAAACTCAGTCAGTGTTTCCCAAATATTAAAACAATATGCAGACCTACGTTGGATTAAATGTCATGCTTTGGCATCTCTTTCTCAGTTTTGTAAAACCTTACAGATAGAACTAACTTTTTGATTCACTTTAGCTGGCGAACTTTTCCTGTAGAGTTCTGTTTAGATGCTTGAACTTTCATTGATATATTTCAATTGACATTTAGACTCCTAACTACCTTCGTGTATTTTCTCTTTCTTATTACTTGCTGAACATCCCTAGATGAAAAGTCAATGGAAGCTGTTGGATGCTCAGTACCTGCAAAGAAATCAGTCCTATGATCGACAGCTATTATAGCACCAAAAAAAAAGTTGAAGTCCTGATCCAGTAATTGACCTGACTCCAAAACATACACCAGAAAGCCAGCTGTAAACTCTAGTTTAAAAAAGGACAAAGGAAGAAACTCCCTCTCTAGCTTTACATTGTATTATTTCCTCAAATCATTGAGGATTTTGGAGTCTGTTCCCTGAGTTGTTATGGGTTAGGTTCAGCA
>NW_009629653.1:31676-62623 GCF_000690535.1 Cariama cristata
TTTGCTCAATTAGTATAAGAAACTGCAGCTGTAACACCAAGAGTCACAAATTCTCAGCCTGACATGCTCCTGAAGAACACAAGGAAAGAAAGAGAAGACAGAGACAATAAAGTTATCAAGATATGGATGAGGCAGATGTAATACTTTCCCACAGTCGTGACATCCCACATATTTCTATGGTCATCAGATTTTCCTGGATCTTCTCCATTGCATATCAATCAGTCAATCAGGGAACAGCACAGCCTTCTGTGCTTGAAAAAGATTTCCTTGGGTAGGCTGAGATCTCAGCCCAAAGGGTACATTATCAGGTACATACCATCCTACCCATATCTCAGTAGCTAATTATTGTTAGTATGACTTTGGTTCACATTCCCTGGTTTGGGCCATACTCAACTCAAAGTAATTGGAAACCTTTGCTCTTGAAGTCCTACTAGAAAAAATAACAATGAAATCTGAACAAATGCTTTCTTATGTTTCTATACTTATTTCATTTCTTGCTATTTTCTTGGTCTTGAGCTAAGAACTTGGGAGTAAGACTGGTCCAAAACACCACATCGATGGGGCTCTGAAGTGCCTTAGCTGTAAGAGCTCTCAGAGTGCAATGCCTGAGCTGGGCACTGCCACAGGGCAGTAGCAGCCTTGGATCACCTATTCTTCCTTCTCCCCGTTTCTGCTTTTGGTGTGCACTCCTGGGGGACTTCTGACAAGGAGAATCCATAAATACCTTGTTAGATTGGCTATGGAGATCTCTTAGTGTCAGGCAACATTAGCCTGGTCCAGACTGTGGTGTAATATGGCTTAGCATTAAAATCTGAAAAACTCTGACTTTGTGGAGATGTGTAACTTCTCACTAGGCGATGAAGTCAAGTGGAATTTCTTGTTATCACTAGGAGAGCAGAACTAGTTATGAACCACAAGCTACTGGAAAATCCTAGTTGGCATCAATTTATCTGCTTTGGATCTAGGAAGAAAAACTACTTTAAGGTGCTTCTTTAATATTCTGTATAAATATTTCGAAAGGGTATGAGCAGATATTAAAATCTTCCCTGTTCAGGTCTACATTATATCAGATTTATATCCTGTCCTCCAGATAATAATTTTATCAAGTAACATCCAATTTATTTTGTTTCAAATGTCATTGAGCTCCCTACTCAAATTGTACTGCCGTCTATTTAAAAGCTGGATGAGCCCTGCTGTTTAGAAACAAAGGTAATGTTCTTCACAGTGACGAGAAAATATTATCATGACTGTAAGTAACCTTAAATAGGGAATGGCTCAGTAGATAAAGTTTGTAAAATCATTATTTAAGCTTGCATAAACAGCATTTTATGATCACCCACATTTCTTGTAACATTACCCGGGTGAAAATGGATCAAAAATGTTACCTTGATCACATTTTTAGATGAACCTTAGATATTAGACCATCCATTATCTATCTGTCAACAGCTTTAGAAACAGTTGTTAGCAATACATATAATCTCTTTTAAACGGTAGCTCCTTAAGGCTGATATGATCACTAAACCAAAAGATTTTATAATTTACAGATTCAGTTACCAGATGTAGTTAGCAGCACTCTTATAACATTAACAGTCATACACACCTAATTTCAAATTCTGGCATATGAGATTATATGAAAAATCTGCTTCTGGCAAGTATAATTTACATATTAATATACTTTAAAAAAAGAAAAAAGAGATATAAAATTTTCACTTTGAAATTATCCGGAGCTACTGGATTTATTTGGGAGAGACAACCTACATAATTAGCACAATTCAGATGGTTTGGGTTCACTTACAAAGTCCACCTATGCTTTGAATCTCTCCTACTTTGCCCACTGTGTTTATCTTTAGGGTCTAGTCTCACAGATGTAATACTTAAGATGAAACCCTCCTGAAAATGTTTTGGG
Organism: Cariama cristata; assembly: GCF_000690535.1. Classification (NCBI taxonomy): domain Eukaryota; kingdom Metazoa; phylum Chordata; class Aves; order Cariamiformes; family Cariamidae; genus Cariama; species Cariama cristata. The sequence goes on from NW_009629653.1 coordinate 33,583, forward strand.
AGTGACTGATAGGACTGGTGTGCCTCTGCTAGAAAACGCAGCTAGGCATTCCCTGTTGATGCAACAGATCAAAATCAATGACCTAAACTTTTGAGGAGGAAATGGTGGAGATCTTTAGAAGATGGATACTTGGCTGGATTTATTATTGGGTCATTTTTGTTGGCAAGTGGATGGACAACAATATTAATGGTTAGTTCCTGTTGCATAACGTACAACATTTGAACAGCAGCCTATTCAATAAGGTTTTTCTATGGACATGAATTCTCTCACATATGGTCTTCTGCAGTTCTAAAACTTTATTTTTTCATATAATTAAAGTGTGTTTGTTCTTAGAAAACTTTTATAAATGAACCATACATATCTAAATGCATAAATATAGAAAGGTAAATCAACATGCATGTATGTGTATGTGCACATGCACGCACACATGTGGGCATGGGGCAGAATTAGTGTTGTCTTTTAGTTGCTTTACAACTGAATAATTACTTACCATGAGGATATGGACAATGAGATTTATTTCTCTTTTAGGATTTATAATCCTTTGTGCTTGTTGTCCAGATTTTTTTTACCAGTTTAATGAATTAATGTTTTCTTCATTTTTTTTGCCAGCCAAAATGAGGCAAAGCCTGAAGCAAACAGAATTCAACCTCTTGGTAGTTGAAGTGGTTGTGGAGTCTCCATCTTCGCGAAAATTGAAAACTGGATTGGGCAATATCCTGAGCAACCTGCTCTAGTTGGTTGACCCTGCTTTGGACATGGGGAGTTGAACTAGATAATATCAAGAAGTCCCTTCCAAACTCAACTATTCTATCATTCGGTGAAGTTTTCAGTTTATTCTTTCCAATGTAGCAAATACAAAGTATGAGCTATTTCTGGTTATGCAGGAAAGGAGAGAGTTAACTGAAAAGCTGCATGTTGAATAACTGTAACATATTTCCAGAGAAGTCAGTAAACTAAACAAAATGAAGAACAAAAGAGAGGAACTATTCTAATAACTTGCAATAAACTGAAGACTTCAGAGATTTAAAGAAATAGTTTGATGAAGTGAGCAATCCGGTTCCCTGCAGCCTAAACCACCTTTTTACCGGAAATCCTACTGTTCAAATATCAAATCTCCTTATTATAAAAACAAAGAGGAAGTGGACGGAGGCATTACCCTGTCAGAAAGCTTTCTGTGGAAGACATAATATGTAGCTAAATACACACTGGAGTGATTTCTAGTAATAAGAGTCAGTTGATAACTATTGCCCTCAGATGCTGGCTTACTGTAAAAATCATCTTTGCCAATTTAAGCTATGGAATCAGATTTAAAACAAAACAAAAAAACCCAACCAACCACACTCCCCCCTCCCCTTCAAGAAAATATAAAGGAACATAGAACATTTTTGACAGAGAGGGAACTCTTTCCAAAGAAAATGTTAGAAATTTCTTGAAATATATGGAGACTTTTTTGCTCTTTCAGTCCAAATATTTGGTCCAGGACTGCCAAGTTAATTTGCTTTCTGCCAGTCAGTGATGGATTATTGTTACGAAATTACTCTGACATTGTGAAAAGGGAGCAAACAGCTGGTACCTTTCTAGTTCCTTCCACAGAAAATATCACTATGAAGACGATATCATTGATAAGCACATGCGAGAGACTGGGAGTGTTTTGTGGAACAGAACGTTCCAGCAGTGTTTTTTTCTTAAAAGCTGCAAAAGATGTATTCAGCTTCCAATCAGAGAGCCTGCCAGAGGTTTTTGTCACTGGTAGAGTCTGAAAGTCAATTTAAAGTTGTTCTGTTTCTGCTATTTGTGATTTTGCTAAATTAGAAGGTGTTTGGAAGCCCGCTGAAATGATGATGGATAACCTCAGAAGTGATAAAATGAATGTCGGTATCAGCATGTAGGTAGGTAGCCACTGTAGACTAATTAAGCATTCTCCTCCGTGTTCTTAATACCACAGCATTCCTTACAATAATTTGTCTAAGTGCACACTTAAAAGTCTTAAGTCTAGATTGAGAGGGGTACTGCAATTACAGCTCCAAGGACACTGCCTGTTCTTCAAAAGGAGAATGCTGGGGCTGTGAAAAAGTTTTTACAGATGAATGTAAGAGTTTGAGTGAGTCATGTGGCAGTCTTCTTTCAGCATGGGGGTCATTTCCTGAGACTCAACCTGAATCACGGGAAGCTTAATTTTCTTAGTTCTTCAAACTTTATAGCTTGGATTATTGGTATGATGTAGGTTATTGAAACCTAAGACCCAGTTTCTTAAAATAAATAGTGGAGGCATGTAAAATTAATGGATTTTTTTTGGATATTTTGGCCTAAATATGCCAATGAGTAGGTAGATCAAAAGACTACAGCCTTCATCCTGCTTCTACTAGTTTAGTAGATAAAAGCTAGATTGGAAGGCAGGCAAGGCAGACATGTGTCTGTAGAAAACCAAGAATTAACAGAAATCACTAAAAGAAAGAAGGCTAAGACAATAGCAAGAGTTGTGATTCTGGGTCTTTCAGAGTTCCTAGGACCAACCATTTCTCCATGCCTTTACTGAGGATGGAGGGCTTGCTCAGTTTTATGATTGTGATTCCTATCACTCTAATTTTCTTTTGGGATACATACGTATGTTGTGCAGCTTCTACTAAGATGAAAAAAAATGTGGATGAAGTCAGAAGGTCTGCACAGGAACTGAGTGTCAGATTGAGTAATTTTTGCTGGGAACATTTAGAAAGATCATTATGTTCTATTAATATCTACTGCTTTGCTTTGCTGTTTTTCTAGTGTTTCTTCAGTTGCTTAATTTGTTTCATCGGTTCTCAGCGATAAGCTGTGTTAAATCATTTGACTCTGTGCACTATGATAAGATATTTATCACATACAGAGTTACATGTTACCGCTATATAATATAATGAAAAATGGTATGAATACTTTACTCTACTTTTTTTCAACTAATAAGACCTAATGAGAAATGCTGTGGTTCTTAAACATCCTGAGTAATTACTCTCCTTTGTGAATGAGATATTTAAATGCCCGTTTTGTAATTGATTGCTGAAGGTTTATTTGAAACATATTGACCCTTTGCTTTGCAGTCACTACTGTCTGAACTTATATGTACAATAAATAAGTGCAGTATTGGAACTTAAAAGTAAATCTCAGCTTGCCACTTTCTGCCCCCAACTTAAGGACAGCACATGATGACTCAGTGAAGATCTGAAAAGACAGAAGGAAAACAAATAACTGTTTCTAAGAATTATATTCTTAAGTGGTGATGTTACTTGCCTTTTTTTAAAAAGAAGGCAGTAATATTTTCTATCAAAACAGGCCCAAGACCTGCCCACTGGGCTGATTTTAAAGACTCGATTTACAAAGCTCCTAATGGGAGTTTTCGAACATCATACCTAACATACTAATTCTTTTTCTGAATGGTATTTTATTGTATAGCTTTATGTTTATGTTTCTGTGCCCACAAAAAGAACTACAAAAAAATCCGGAATAAATCAGGACTTACTTTTCTGTTCATCTATACGAGACAATAATCAGTACTAAAAAGGACCGATACCATAATAAAAATTCCTTTTTGATTGGAGAACAGTTGGAAATGGAAGTTGTTTATTTGTTTCATTGCTGTGACTAAATGAAAAAGAAATGCATTAATAATTTCTTTTCCAAGAGTTAGAAGTTCTGCTACAGAGCCAGAGATGTCGAGAAATCCATATACAAAAGCTTTATCAGATGGACAACAAATTTTGAAAGACAAAAGCAGAAAATGTTAGTATTATTTGTATTTACATCTTCAATTCACTTTGAAAATACTAATGAACTTTTCAACACAAGAAGGTAGACGTGTGAATAACACCATTTGTGATAAAAATTAATAAGAAACTACTCTTTCAAAAGTTATAAGGGTAACATAAGAAGACACTTGAAAATTCTTTCTGTGCTCATTCCATTACAAATATATCATTTTATTCTGAGAACTTAAGTTATTGCTAATTATGTCTTTAAATTGCACACATCTACAGATGCACCTCTTCATCATCTTCTGTCAGTACAGAATTTTTCTTTTGCTGTTTCTTGCATGACAGTAGCAAAGGATGAAAATGACTGAGGTATGAACTGTGCTTTCCATTGGTTTTAGATGAGTGCCCACTATTTTATTTTGCCACATTTGCTTAGTTTCCAATCTTCTCTCTTTTGAAATCAACAGAAGACAAAGGTGATGCAAATATTTTCTAGCATTTATTCAGCATCTTAATTAACATTCAGGAGTTTCAGCAATGGATGCCAAATAAATATTTTAAAAGATGTAAATAGTATCCTTTTATGTGAAGTCAGAAGAGCATCTATTCAAAAAGAAAAAATCAATCTTTTTTGTACAGTCAGCATAAGTTTTGTTAGTTCAAAGTCATTATGTTTTGTTTAAAAGATGTGAGGCTGCACTGAGTTCTTAGATGGACTTTTCAAATTTCTCTTTCTTGGAGTTTGAAAACCTAAATGGGAAACAGCCCACCAGATTAAGTTTAACAAATTGACCTGGTCAGTTTTGTTTAATTTCTAGGTCATTTGGTTCAGTGGACTGGAATGCAGTAGTGAATGGTGCTGAGCACTGCTCTTCCACTGAAATGGAACGTGAAGTGTCCCTATTACTGAATTAATTTCCTTATGTGCTCTTAGAGTTTTGCTGCCACATTTCCTAGAGCAGCTTCAACTCTCAGCACAGTTAAACACTTCATATAATGTAATTATAAGTTGTGTTCCATTTAGGATCTTGTATTTTTTGTTGCTATGAAATATCATAAATGTGTGCTTAGTAACTCTTTGGTCTAGTGCCAAAGAGCATCGTCAGAATGACGTCAGGCAAAATTAGCACCATGGACAGCGCCGCCACCACTGCCGGTGCCGCCGACCCCAGGACCCTTCGCCGTGGCAGGGACCTCAGCAGCTCTCTAGGCCCACTGCTTGCTCAAAACAGACTCAGCTGTGAGGTGAGACCAGGTTGCTCAGGGATTTACCCGTTCTGATCTTGAAAAATCCCAAAGAGGGAGGCTGAAATACCTCCCCGGGCAACCTGTTCCTTTGCTTGACTGTCGTCATGGGACATGACTGTTCTGATTAATGTCCAGCCCAAGCCTTTCTTGATTCTACTTATACCTGTTGTCCCACATCCTCCCACCATGCCCCACTGGGAAGAGTTTAATTCTGTCTATTTTGGTAACCTCCCTACCCATACTGGCAAACTGCTATTAAGCCTTCTTTTCAACAGGTGAAATAAACTCTTTTCCCTCAGAAGCTTCTCCTCACCGGGCAAGTGTTCCTATTCTCTGACCAGTTTGGTGGCCCTCTGCTGAACTTGCACCAGTTTATCAATGCCTTTCCCAAAACCGGATGTAATACTCTAAATGTAGTCTAACAACTGCTAAGTAGGGGGGAAAGTCACTTCCCTCAGTCTCCTAGCTCCGTTGCTCATAATACCAGGATAAGATGATGTTGGCTTTCTTAGCTGCCAAGGCACCCTCCTGGCTCATGTTCAGCTTGTGCTCTGTCAAGACCCCCAGAGCTTTTTCTGCAGAGCTGCTCCCCAGCCAGGCAGTCCCTAGCCTGAACCTCAGACAGGTTCTTTGTTCCCACCTGCTGGACTTTAATACCGATAACTCAGGTATTCTGCTGCCTAGTAAAATAAACAAACCCCACAAGATTCCTTCTATAACTGTCTTAAAAACGAAGTAGCTTTAACACAAATATTTTAAGGAGTGGTATTAAATGTAATGAGATAGACGTTCAAGATTTTTGTGTTTCTTAAGCTCTAGACTCCATGCAGGAGTGTCTGAATCTTACAAGGTATCCTGTTGGTGGGCTAAATGAACTCAAAGGAAGGCAATGTGCAGTGGAGAAATACACCATGTTTTCTTAATAACTAACAAGATCATTGTATTAACTGCAGACAACAAAGATAGAAAAGAAAAAGAACCAACTTCCATCTGTTTTCATTCTATAATTTATAACTGAAGGAGAGAGCATAGCATCAACAACCCCAAAACATTGATTTTTTTTTTTTCCCTTTGTTTCCATCTAATATAACTTAGGTACATGCCCCCTTGCCAAACATTTCTATTACTTTCTCAGCTCAATATATTCTCAATACCACTTTCCTGTATAAAAAATTAATTATCACCAGCTGTTCTACCCATTATTTCTCTTGAGTATATTGTGTAAAAGTATAAAATATCTCTAAAGTAGTATTCAGTGAGTAGATATATTGAAAATATATGGCAAGGAAATCAGGTATTGTGCAAGAAGACTTATAAACAGATCCAAGCTCAGGTATGTATTCATGTGAACACGTTTCTCATTAAACTATGGATATCTCAAGGCATTTAAAGGAAGGGAGCCGACAGCAGTTACCAAACTGAAATAAAATGCACCAGTACATGCATTCCGGGAATTAATACTTCAGAGCACTTCTCAGAAGTATATTTCTACTCAAAGGAGAGCATGATTAATATATTTAAAATGTATAACTCACCAAGGCGAGTTTTAAGAATTCCGTATTCAATACTCTCCATTTGTCATGAATTAACAGGTTCATTTTAGTGTTAGTTATGAGAAAGTTCTTAGGGACCTAAGGTAGAAGATGTTGTAGATGACAGTATTACCTGCCTTCCAAATGTGCAGGCCTCTCCAGCCGGAGACATGAAACACTGTTTTCCCATTCATTACCTCAAATCACCCCACTCGAGTCATTCCTCTAGAGGACTGCTATCATCGGATCTGCAAATTTTACTACATATTCTTGCAGAGTGTTTGTCTAAATTAAAATATATATTAATAAAGTTTGTTGTGTTTTCCTCTGGGATATGCACACATTCACGCAATCATGCACAACTCATTTTTCTATCTGCTCCACCGTCAACTTACTCTTCCTGTAGTCCACTCCAAATTGGCCTTTGTAATAAGAAAATGTACTGGTTCTCTGAAAGCAGAAGAGAAGATGCAAAGGGAAAAATGCATGTATGAATGAGTGTGCAGATGTGAGGCGGGATCAAGGAAAAGCATCCTCTGTACACGTTTTCTGGCACGTGTATGTGTGTGTGTTGGCACATGCATGTGTCCCCTTTCCTGTGTCCCAGTCTGTGGTGCCATGGCAATATTATGGACCCACAGTTGCCTGGGTGACCAGGGAAGGGGAAAACCCCTGGGAGCCTCAAGCTCAATGTGTTCAGCCACTCCTTAACACTCAATATATGATTTATAGATCAGGCAGATCAGGACATATTATCATGGCTTATCCACAGAAAAATAAGGTCAGAAAAATGGAATTACTCAGGGTAGATCCATATTTTTATATATAATGGGAACAGGACTTCCGTAGGTGTGAAATGACAAAAACAGGATAAAAGATGTAAAACAAGAAAAAAAAGGAGGAAACAGGACTTCCACCCTGGAAAGAGGAGGAAAACTCCTCACTAACGGCCAGTCTTACTGGTTGGCAATTCTCTTCAGCGGGAGATGGGAAAGATGCATGCCATAAACCTTTTGGCCAAACTTTACCCAGAGGGAACATGTTATTCAGACAGGGATAGTCATACCTATCAACCATTTCACAGGCAGTACTCTGCAGTCACACTTCTCCTTTTCTCCTCGTGCACCCAGTACTTTTAGCTGAGTAGGAAGAAAAGTGGCAGATTCTGCAAGGTTGGTGAGGTCCTTTCCCAATTTTCCTGCTCTGGTGATTCACTAAAGACAGTCGCTTCATCTCATGCGATTTTACCTTGCTCAGGGGTATAATTTGAGGGCACAGATGTACTCTATTATGCCCTTATATGTTTCCATTCCTAGCACAACAGATAAGATCTGAGGAAAGGGAATCTATTGCTTGGTGTCTCAAGGAATTAGAGGAATTGGCATTGAAAGCTGCCAGATATAATAACTGTTCTTATGGTTGTACATTATTGTACCTATTACGTTAGGTATTGCCTAGTCTTCATCTGGCCTCAAGATCTCTGCAGTATGAGTGTGATGTAAAGTCATCTTGCATTTTCTCTCTTTCTTAGTTCAGCCTGGATAGTTTAGTCAAACCAAGAAATTTGGGCCTAATTTACTTGTAAGGAAGTTTTCCAACCTGTCAATCTGCAAAGCAGTACAACTACAGAGAAACTTCGCCTTTATCGTTCAGAGTGACCTTTTGCTTTTAGGGTACATAATCGTATTTCTTAAATATATACAGCATACCCAAGTCTGTCCCACTGCTAATTTTGTACTTGAATTTCAGGCCATTTTGTAAGCAAGGTCTAACATGAAAGGAAATTTGAATTAAAAAATTAATCTTGCTTTGGGCAAGATACTATAGAAGAGGAAATGTGTGGAAAATCAAAGAACAAGCTAGGCAAAACCTTCAATAAACAATTTGAATGTAGTTAATCTTCATTTTGCTTTTATGGCATAGGTAGATAGATTGAGTGATGTGTTCCAGCTTTATGTTCTGTGGGGCATTAAAACTTTTGGAGTAGTGGTCCATACAAATCATAAGGACCATCAGCTGGGTAGTAACAGGAAGCTTGTGCAATGGAGAGGACAGCTTCAAAGGTCTGTAGTACAATCTCTAGGCTTGCTCTTGCAGGTTCCAGGAACCAATCTAGAGCGAAGCTGGAGCTTGACAAATGAGTATCCTCTGCTTTCTTTTGTGCCAAGAGCTTAATATTTTGCCACAGGCAGACTCTCTTAATGTTTTCCCTCAAAGACTTTCATATTGGCTTGGCAGATATTGGTGGATTTCAACAAATCATGTTATCCTAATGACAACTTTCTGTAGATCGTTTCAGGGTAGTTGGGATTAATTTCTTAAATTCTTTTGAGGATTCTTTTGAAGCACACAGAAAAGTGATTTTCCAGTGCCTTCAAGGCCTTACAATACTCTTAGAGATTTACTTTCTTCAATTGGACCCAAAGCAACAATGATATTACAAAATAAATGTTCTTTCCATTTAAATATATTTGACATGGGTCTGGTCTCTTCTTTAAGCAGTAATCTTTTTCCTGTGACCCAGCAATCCAATCAAGTATGAATCAGTCGCACGATTCCCTACAGTGGGAGCATTGGCCCTTGGGTCTAAAGAGAGCTTCCTGCAATTGCCATTATAAAAATATGCTAATAACAAACAAATGAAGTGAGCTACAGAGACAACTGAGTTCAATGTTACCAGCAAGTAGGCAGGATGGCTCAAGCCGAGATCTTTGATAGGGTCATCAGTGAAGAGAAATGAAGTATACTTTTAGACTGTCTCACAAAACACATTCTTTTTATTTCAAAGGTGCTTTTTTCATATCCATGTTGTGGGTTGTTAACAATTACTATCATTCTTTTCCATGTTTTAAGCAAAAGCGTGCAAGTCTGAGAAGTAATCACTATGGTGCTAATTTGATTAATAGTTGTAATGTACATTAGCTTCTAATATGCAGAAATTAGGAAAGTTCCATATTCCGGAAAGTTCCATATTCCAGAAAGTTACCTGAGAAACTTTAAAAGTAAATTTATATACAGATACACCGATAAACAGAAGAAACCATGTATTTAGGTACACCTATACACATGGACATAAAAGTGATGCAGACTTTTCCTCATTGTGCACAGACGGCCTCTGGTACATATATATATTTGACATTATTACATTTTTTTTAAAAAAAGTAAGACTCCTGCATCTCATTTCGGGACTGAGGACATGGATGCTAAACTTAATCAATGAGTTGTTGCTAAAAAGAATAAAAAAGGATTATTGCTGTCAACAGCATGATCGCTGTTAATGAAAGCATTTCTTTAAGCAGACCATGCAGAGAAGTAACTCACTAAGTATGGAAAAGATAAGAAAACCTATCTTTTCCTTTTTACCTTCAATTTTTAATAAAATGAACTTCTGGTGCTACCCACTTCTATGTTAAAAGCTACTGCATATTTCTGCCAGTTGCAACAAGCCATATGGCATCTACTTTCTGTTAATATTCACTGGATCACTTCTGCAGGCCAGCTAGAACTCACTTCAAAGCAGTCACACAATGTATTTTCAACGCCATGACTATACAAGGGCATTGGGTAAAGTTTGAATTCTGGCCTGGATTCATAGTATTTAAGTTCAGGATCAACAGGGAGAGAGAGAGCAAGTCCCGAATCACTGATTGAAGCGAGTTGAATTGCCTTCTAGAGGTGTCTGCCTCCATCCATTGATTGTAAAGGCAACCTACTGCTACTACCTTCCTAATTTAGGAGGCTCAGTCAAGTCAAACAGGATGAGCCCAGACCTCCATCTCCACCAGACCCTTTATTTTCTCTGTTCTTGCCCCATTCCCTTGTTCTTCACTTGTTTGCAAAACATGTGATAATTAACGCAGAGCTACAAAGAGAAAAGGTGAAGTTATCACACTCCTGTCCTTGCATTCTTCTTGTGGAGAAATGAAACACAATGTAGCCCTTACTCTTAAATACTTTATCTGTGGTACAGATTGTGAGTCTTTAAAAGCTGGACTTCACTTTCATTGCAAGGGAAATCTCTCTTCCAGAATTTAAGTGTCGTTTCCAGTATTTGACAATATGCTTATTGTCATTACCATTCTTCGTACTTTTAAAGTATTTCTCTGTACAGTGCATGTAAATGCAGTAATAATGCATAAATCTGTAAATGAGACTTCTAGTGGTCTTTGATTTATTACAAGCTTTATAATACGAGACAGATTTACTTTTGGCAGCTATCTTTTGAGGGGAGACACATTTTCAAGTTATTCACATATTAACATCTCAATGTAATATTTTAAAAATATGTTCAAATGAGGCATGTGTAAACTTGATATAAACAGCACACTACTTGATGGATCCAGCTGACATCAGATTGGCAGGAAAGGAGTCTTGTTACTACATTAAAATCTATTAAATGAGGAAAACATTAATTAGTGGTTAAAAATAACAGTCTCTTGGCTAAGAAATCAGCTTTCAGATACACAACACAGTTTACTCAGGACTGTATGGTTCGGTTAAATTAAAGTGCATGCATCTGTAAGCAGCTATGATGCACACGATTATTTTAAGAAGTACACCACAACGGCATTCCATGACTTGTGGTCCTGAGCCAAGTGAACACTTAAAATTGAATCCTATTATGAATGTATTATCTCCTTGTCAGGAAATATCACTCATATCACTCACCTCAGAACTCGCTTACCACCTTCCTTGTGTGCTGTGCAACCCTCAACTGCCAAAGGACATCACCATTTAAGAGTTTTACAAAAGGCAGAGTCATTTTTGCATAAAGAGTACGAGCACATGACGAAGTGCATGTTGAACTCAGGTGGCACAGAACTGCATCCTGCCCGAAAAGCAGATTTGTGGGGTGAAGGAACTGGCTGAGGAGACTGGTAACAGAGTATGGAGCTTTCTGTTCCTTGCCAAAGTCAAATTTATTAACTTGCAGCAATTCTGACACAAGGGAGAGAGAAAGGATCATCTATTATGCTTATGGACAGAAGCAATGGCGGCGCAGGGTATCTCCATTTTCTTAATTTCCCCTTCAACCCTTTGATTAGATTAACATCTCCTGGCACTGGGCATTGCAAGCAGGGAAGAGGTGAGGAAAGGTGCAGTTATTTCTGTAGTGTAAGAGTTATGTATATCCATCTCACAAGGGTTGCATGAGCACGGCGAATTCAATCTTCTGTCTCCCACAAGGCGTTGAGACGGTCTGGTAAATCAGAACGATTTGTACTGATTTTAGAAATAAATTAGACTCTAGTATGTTTCCTGAATTTTGCTAAACTAATTAATATTGCTTAAAGAATCTTGAAATCAACCCTGTGGGTTAGATAAAAAAAAAAAAAAAAAAAAAAGATATAAAAATCTTTCTAAAAAGTAAGAACAATTATTTCCTGTGATTTTGCTTCCTTGCATACAGATGGATTTTCTTTGCATTTACAGGACAGGAGGAGGAGATCTGTGCTATTTAATGTTTTAATGTAATGTTATGAGATAAAACACACAAGTTCTGCAAAATAGCTTAGAAAATATATTTATCACGACCATAAAATGTTTTAAATAAAATTTCACACTCTAGCACAATAAGCATGGTTTTAAAAAAAGTAGCACTACTGCTGAATGACTAATTCTTCAGATACTGTTTGCAGATATGCAACCGTATTGAGGTACAGATGCATTCTATAAAGCAGCCCTTTCTACACAGCACTACGCAGCTCTGGGTTCCTTTATGCTGTAAGCAAATGTGCTTTCTTGCTCTGTAAATAAAGAGGAGGAAAAATTTTTTTAAATTAATCAGAAAACAAATTCAGAGCTGTTTTCTTATTGGCTGACATATAAGCTGTAATAGAGAATTTGCTATCTGCACATGACTTGCAAGCCAGAACAGAAGCAGATCACTGTCTTGTACTTGTATCGACTTTGCGCTGGCAATGATTTTTGCCACTCAAAGAAGCGAAGGTGGACAAACTCATACAGCTGAATGCATAGAAACGGTGCATCTGATGAATAAGATTTTGCATAAGCAAGCTCCTGACCATAATGTAATAGAGAATTTGCTATCTGCACATGACTTGCAAGCCAGAACAGAAGCAGATCACTGTCTTGTACTTGTATCGACTTTGCGCTGGCAATGATTTTTGCCACTCAAAGAAGCGAAGGTGGACAAACTCATACAGCTGAATGCATAGAAACGGTGCATCTGATGAATAAGATTTTGCATAAGCAAGCTCCTGACCATAATGACCACTTTAAAGAAATGACTGAAGAAATGTTAATTACTGCACGCCTCAGTTATGACTCAGTTAGAGCCCTCCTGCAAAAAATTTACGGAAAGGAACAGAAAATTTAGATTGCCAAATGTCATAAATTCATTCCTTAAAAGGTACATATAGGATAAACATTTTAAAATGAGCCTACAGGACTTATGTGCATAGGTCCTAGTCTTAGTGAGTCTTAGGGTGAAAGTTTTTTGAACTTTAAGTGACTTAGAAGCTTAACTTCCACAAATTTTTAATGGAATGCTTGTGCTTGCAGTAAGCATTTTTCTCAGCTGTTTCTTTCTGTATGACAATGAAATTTCCTGGATAATGCTGCTCTGTTTGTAAATTCCTGTATATCTAAAAAAAAGCAAGCTGGGCAGCTCAATGGAGGTGTACCCTGCTACCTAGGGATACACTGCAGAAATCCATTTACCCAAAGGGTACTTTGACAATGGCCCAGTAATGTTGTTTTAATGATCGCTGTGAACCAGGAAATGAGAAACTTAACTGTATGGCTATATGAGAGTGAAGTCACATGTATTCTTTGCAAACACAGATTTGTGACAAAAGAGAAAAATCACTGAAACATCCTAGAGATAAAATATTGGCTTAAGACAATAAGAATCTTTCTCCCTGCTCAGTTTAAGGGGCTGGATAATGAGTAGATTACTCTGGGCCAGGGTATGTTTTTACATCACCTTTCCTCATGTCCACTTGTCTAAATGGAAACGCTCTCTTCTTGTTTATCTGTCCCTCATTGCCTGTGATTTGATACTGTGATATTGTATGATAAAAGATTAAGTAATTCCATTCTCTCAGATATTTCTTACTAACACCCTTGATGTACGTTTTAAACTCTAATGTTTCAACTTGAAGTTGCTTTTTCCTGTTACAGACACTGTGATGTCCAAATGTCATAACACTTCTGAATCACATACATGTTTAGTAATGTAAGTCTAATAGTTTAATCATGGTTAGATGTACAACCTAAACATGATGGAGAGAAACACCTGATGAGCACGACAGAGTGACATCCCTGCACCTCCTATTAGCTTCAGTGAACTTTCAGGCTGCCATCACGGTCTCCTGCATCATGCAGGTATGTTGACCTTGCTAGGTCTAGACTTGTTTCCAAGTCTGAGTGCAATTTAAAAATTGAATCTGAAACTCTTGTCTGCCGTTTGACACCCTGGAGCAAAATGCTGGAAGGGGATCAGCTTTCCAAAGCTGAGCATGGATGTCTCCCTGTTAGCAGCCCTGACAATGGTTCAGGTGGAAAACGTTGATATCTAACAACTGGTAGACAGAAGGAACAGGTTTTTATACCTCTCAGAAAGACCTCAGTCAAACCTCTTCGCTTCAATCAGCATTTAAGCTGCTTCTTACTGGCTTCATCTAGCAGGCACCTGTTAGGTGCTACCTGACTGTGTCTTAGTCTGGAAACAGCAATGCTGGGTCAGGAGACTTCCCAGGCCAGACCCGTAGAAACAGGCTTGAACCAAGTATGATAAATGAATGAGCTGAGAAGTGTACACTTATTTTCACTTTTTAAAAGAAAGATCCACGCATTCAATGTATTTAGGCACTTCAAAAGAGAGATGAGTGCCTTCAAGGCACTAAATCAGGGGCTAAATGAACAGATGGACTTCTATATTTCAGTGATCAGAACTGCAGTGTCTAACACTGAAATGCCTTCACACCTGGTGGAATCCTCTGTCCCAGGCAAGCTTTCCACAGGGCTTCTCAGAATAGGATGCACAGGAGACAGCAACGTGAGCTGAGAAGTGCAGGTGTGATGCAGAACTGCTTGGCAGGATGGGAAATTTGTGTTTCTGCCCTGTCAGAAATGTAGGCAGAATTGAACAAAGGTTCTTCCTGATGGCTTCTAGCATTTGGAAAAACATATCTAGTGCATTGCAAGGTATTTGTACTGTTTGCAAAGCAAGTCCTTATATGTCTTAAAATGATGGGCAGTCAGTGCCACAGCACTTTTGGAAACCTCAATACGCACCCATCTTTGGGCATCATTGGTATGTCTGCAGAAGTGAACTACGTAATTTTCAAAACGAAGATTTATATGCCAAATTTCTGATTGGGGGATTTTATTGTTTCATTGAGGTTTTTTTATTCTGGTAACATGCTACATTACTTCTGTGCTGTAGTTCATTGTGATAGAAAGTTGAGAAGCACAGAAAGCTGAGAAGTACTGTCAAGGGAAGAACTAGGATATCATAGGGATACTATGTCTAGACCTATATTGTGACAGATCAAAATCATTAATGTATCATGCAAAGACATACATCTAAGGACAACACCCAGAAATCTCTGTCAAGATCTAGCACTTCACCAACTGGAGGTGACTAAAGAGCAAAAAGCTCTAATAGATATGCTGTTATCAAGAGCCATTTGTGTAATGCTATCATGCATGTGTGTGTGTGTTGAAGTATAATCAATGGCTGGTTTAAATAAAAATGGTAGAATGCGGGATGTGCCACTGTCATAGGTGATTTTGGCAGGGCTACGTGTGCAGTTCTGGTCACCTGTGTCACAAAAGGGGAATTCAGAGACAAAACTAGAGCTGGGGTACTGGGGTGGTTGGTTGAGTACAAAGTCTCCTACATATCAGGAGGTAGTACCTTCTTGTTTGCTGCAGGGAAAACCAGCTGAGGGGGAACACGATGCCACTAAAAACATGTAATAGGGTAAACATTAGAAAGGGTAAATCATTATTGAAACAAAAGGATAACACAGGCAAAGGAACAAGTGAATATAAACTGTCTATAAGTAAATATAGTCTGAAAGTTATGTTTCTAACCATCTGAATAATCTGAATGAATAATCAGAAGAATATGAAACAAACCCAAAGCCCAAACATCCTACTTTAAAATGTAGGCTAATTTGTTATGAGAGTGGTTGGGTCTGACCTTAAAGTACTGGGTCCTATAATCAATGCATCTGGTGTCTCTTAATGGGCACCCTGAGCCCTTCCATGAAACCACCTGACTATCAAACAACCACAGCCAACATGGCACCTGAGTGATCTTGAGCTTCATCAGCCCTTGGATTAAACACTAACAGCAGGATCCTTCTGTAAGGCTATAATAGGGCAGATCCACTCAAAGAACGAAGTAAGACACCTGGATTCCCTACTGCAAGAGAACAGAAAACAAACTTCATCCTTTCAGTTAAACATTTGAACAAAACCAGGTAGATTTACCAGTGCTATAGCACTGTCTGTTAATAAAATCGTACATGCCATTGCAACGAATATCTGAAAACATATATCAAAAGGAAGTGCATTTGTGTTGTAATACGTATAGCCAAACCAAACTCTTATTAAATATTCAGGTGGTTTTTTTTTCCATAATATTGCTAGCATAAAAAGAAGTCTTTAGAAATGTACATAATTTTGATACTGAAATAGCATCATTGTATAATTAGACACAGTTATCACATACTTTGTATCTTATATGACTGCTTACCATAATTATAAAGTGACTTAACTATTAAGGATTAAACATTAATGGTTACTTTAAGGACCACATTTCACCATTTCTACACTGTTCACAGAAATTCTCATTCTTACAAAAATTCAAATGTTAAATTATTACATTCCCACAAACAAGACTCAAACATTCACACATCTTCTCTTCCTATGGTTTTGTTTGATATTCTTCTGGCAGGAGACTTAAAGTACGTATATATGCATTGTATGTATTGTATCTAAAGAATGTACATATGTGTACTACTAATTTACAGACTATCAGATATAAAACATTTGACTGATGATTCTAACTGGCTGCTGTACTTGTTCCCAAAGTGGACTTTTAAATCCATTTATATCCAAATACAATTTTTTAAAAAGTCATGAGAAAAGGTACTATACAGAAACAGGCATAAATAGCAGAGCTATACACTAGAAAACCCCACGTTTTTTCCATTTCTAGTTGTCTTGGTCATTTTCATACACTTGATTAGTCATAGATACCCTTTTTTTGTTGTTCCATCTGCTCTCCATTGGTTAAAAATAAAGAATCTATATAAAGTCTGGAAAGATTGGAGGGCTTTTGCTGTTGGATAAATTATTTTCCTTCTTTTTAAGTTTTCTGACTGGCTTCCGATTTGGCTTATCTATTTCTGATGTTCTGTTCAATCTGTTTATTTATCAGCCCTGCTTCTTTTTTCAAAACTACAGAAAAGAAAATGATAGTGCCTTACAGAAGGACACCAGGCAGGTTACTGCCTGAGCTTTGCATGTGTAGATAAATTTGATGTAACATTGTTTACCATCCTTCCACAGCAGGCAAGGTAGTCAAACTGTGTGGCTTATTAAACAACATTGCCATCACGCATGACGTTGTAGTGGGCTGACATAAGAAACTCTAATGAGAATGAGCCATTAACGGACTTGGGCACAGACCTAAATGCAGGCAATAGAATCACATCAGAAATAAGAAAAGAACCAGTATAAAAGAACAAAAACTCTATGATAGCAATGCCTGGTTGTTATTGCCTTGAGCTCTCTATTTGGATTTCTGGAGAGCTCTGATGGCTGAGCAAACTCCCTCTCTGCATCTCAGTCTGTGTCAACATGTCTCTGCAAACTACCACATGAAACTTGCTTATCCCTATCGGTACAGAAGAAGGTATTCTGAAAATGCATGGGTAAAAGATGTCTCCCCTTATATACACTTATTTTTCTGGTATAGTTAATATTGACTTGCTTCCTGCTTTCCCTCTGAAGCTCAAATTGGGGAAAAACTTAAGCAATCCTGAGAGAAGATGTTGAATGTCACCAAGATAGTGACCCATCCGTAGCTAGTATTGTGACATCCTCATCTGCAATGTTCCTTATTGTCCCATGCTGGGGATGAACGCTCTAGGGTCATGTGAAAGGGCGTTCATTGCCTTCGGTTCACAGCTTTCCGTTTCAGTCATGATTATCACAGTCAGCTTTAATGACACCAGTTGAGTCAAAAGCAGCACTGGGGTAGATCTGCCTGTCTTTAGGAAGTATTCTGCATACATCTCTGTGTGCCTCCTGAGAATCCACATATCCATCCCAGCAGAAGTCGGCCCTTTCTCCTCTGAGTCTGCTGGAATAGAGTTAAAAAATGCATGTTCCCCTAGGAACATGAGATTTATCAGAGGTAGAGCAGTTTCCCTCCTAATTAAAAGTATATATACATATGCATATGTATACACATGTATGGAATAAATTTGGAATAAACAAATAAAGAAACATGCATAAATATACATATATCAGTACAACTTTGATATTCATTAGTACTTTCCTTTTCCACTGTAAAACAGCTTGTTTTGACCTCCTGGCTTCATTTTTACTTACTAATAGACAATAAACAATAGTTTGGGTCTCCAGCGTTATTTTTTGTGCAGTGGTTTCTTTTCTGAGTAGAAAGACTGAGTAAGAGCTCTGCTAAGCACCTCAATACAGTGCAGATGAAATAGTTTCTGATGTGCTTATTCCTGAAAAAAAAGTATTCAATGCTGTTTACTTTTTCCTCATTCTGTGCCTTGAGTGATAAGCAATACTGAACGAGGCACCGCAGCCTCACTGCCCCGAGGAGAGAACAGGTAGTTTTCTGCTTTCACAAATTCTTCACTAAAGTATCTACAGGAGTCTTATTCTGTAATACAAAGACTGATTCATAATGGGATTCCACTATTTCTTTGAGACACTTTTCACAACTCCCTGCTCAGCTCTAGGATTGATAACTGAAGTCTAATGCACTTATTAACCAGACATTAAAAAAAAAAAAAAAAAAAAAGGTTCATCATGATATTTTTGTCATAGACAAAAGCCATAAAGCCACAGACATAGAGAACAAGAAAACAATGACTGGAATAGCAAGGTGTTTTGTTAGTAGACCAAGGTGCTATGTACTAGATATTCAAAAAAGGCATCTGTAAGATTCTGTGAAAAAGAAAAAACAAGACACGATTTCAAGTCACAGCATAAAATATGGAATAAAAGGTGATAGTTTCACACCAATGTGTTATTGGACGGTAACTGTGCCCATCTAATCAGTTTTGCTACATAACTGTAATCCTGTCTACATATTTTTAAAAAACAATTTACCTCCACAGACTGCTGATTTTCTTTTGAAAGGACATTTATGAGACGGTGTGAAATTAAAAGCTAATAAAGTCTGCAGTCCACCTGGAAAATCCCTCGAGTCCCTAGGCAGCCTGCGCACTCATGTCCACAGCTCTCCTGGGACAGGTGGGCTGGCCCCAAACACCGACCAGGAGGACCCTAGCTAAGGGTCTACACAGTCTAGCAATGTGAACAAAGGGCTCTGAAGGAGATAGTCATTCGGTGTTTAGTCCTGCTACACTGTTCAGGAAGGTGGAATCAATCACCAGGATTCTCACATTCTTCATGTGTGGTTGTTTGCCTGTTTTGCTGTTTTCCTAAAGTGCTTTTGTTGTATACAATCATATTTCGCAGTCAAATCAATGTGCATTCTGTACATTACAGGTTAGCATGTAAAATGGTAAGCATATGTTACACAGGAGAGGTCACTTGTAAATTCCTGAAGCTTCAAGTATATATCTAGCCCCTACCAATTAAAATGGTGGAGTAAATCTAATGACAACTAGAGGCAAGAATATGGAGCCAGTAGGTTTTCTTAAAGGAACTTTGAGGCGATGCATCTTTTTAAAAAAAAATTCCGTACATACTTGAAGTTTTTTGCAATAATATTGCAAGTAAACAAACATGCATTTATTTGGATCATTTTGTAGTAGCGTAAATATGGGGGAAACATATCAGTAAGGAAGTAGGATAGTGCCTTGTGTATTCTGGAAATGCTTGGACCCTGAATGATCTTTGAGGCGATCCGAGGCAAAGCAAAGGAAAATGAAGTACTGTAAACAGGCAGAGTTTCTGTTTCCATGTTAAGATACTATCAGTCTTGTTTCTCCATCATACAGATGCAGAAAGTGCGGGATGCCTAGAAGCAACTCAGACAAATTGAGACATTTCGCAGGGCTTAACTCAGTGGAAAGGCTCCTATTCACACCAGTAAATTGAAAATCAGTACAGTTGGGGGTGTAATGAATTCCACAAAACAACCCAAAATGCCAAGTTTTCAGGTTTAGAAAGATCAGCACTGGCCTAAATGCAACAAGCGGCACAAAGAGAACTGCAAAGCAAAGTAGAGAGCTTCTCACTGAGGTCTAGTATTTACTGATCTCTATATTGTATAAACCAAATTACTTGACAGAGAAGAATCTGAGCATTAAAAATGAATGTCTTGGTTAGAGTGTCTCGGCATCTGTTCATATCCAATACATTCCAAGTTATCTCCAGAAATGAAATAGAATAATTGGGTCAGATTCCAGCCACTCATTTGCCTAAACTAAAAGGGAGGAAAGAACTACCAGCCTTTATCATTCTCCAGATCTGGATATTGAGGAGAGCAGTTAGACCTTTTCCATCAGTTTCCTCTTAATTTAGTTACCAGCCATAGTTTTTCCTAGTGCAGAACGTTATTATGTTTAACACCTGCTGTGTTATTGCACAATTTTCTTTATGCTGACATTAAAAGAGAGAGAGGAGAGTGAGCGATTATGTTTGAAGATACAAGCTATACTCTTGAAGATTTACTTCTGGGCAATTAAAAAAAAAGAAGATACCTGCATGTTTGCCTTTCTCCGTATTGAGGTGAGGAATACTCCACTCACTGCTTTCCTATTTCTTATGCTTATTATCTGCCTCCACAACCTGTGGAAGTTCTGCACTGCAAATTACTTTGATGCAACAAAAAAACAATTGCGGCAGTGTTACAGTTGTAAAGGCAAGAGCTAAAATCTGCAGTTACAGGTAACTACTTTAACTACCACGCAGGCCTAAACTTGGCAGTGTTTTCTAAAAAGACAGTGAAGCCCTACAGTCCTGCCAGAATAGTGCTGCAAAACATTTCCATTTCACCTAATACAGGTGCAGTTCACTTTTTCTTACAAGCTCTAAGCAGACTACATGACACCTTCCTCTAAAATACATGTTAGATATCAGTGTCCGTAAGAGTACCGACGAACGGAGCATTTCTGGGAGGAGGTGCCAAGTGGATGCACAAAACAAGAAGATGCTCAGTGTTGGACTGCCAGCAAAGAGGAACATGGATTCTTGTTATTGTGGGCATATCGGGATGTGACTTATCTCAGACATTCCCCTGCAGTGGACACCAAGTCAAGCACTAGTGTACATTAATGGAATGCTGATGAGATGATGTGCATGACACCAGGATAAGCTACAGTCATGAGAAATGATATCATTAGCTCATGAAATGTAGACCGGTGTGAAGTGTGGATGAGGATGCAGACAGCAGGGAGGAGAGAAGATTTTTTTTCCTGTTTTATCATGCCTGCAATGATGTTTTATATAAACACACAGGTGAAAGCTGTAGAGTGAGAGTACAGCTTGTTTGTTCATCAGTATAAGGGTTGTACAGCTGATAGCTGCATCTGCCACTTTTGGCCTCCATCAGCGGTTTGAAGGGTGAAAGATGTCTGATTGAATTAAAATGCCATTTATCTCTAAACCACAACTTTTGGAAGGCTTTTCTAGGGAGACAGTTGATGGAGAGTCCTTGTTCAGCTACTTGTTCAGTGACTGCCACCAGGTTAATGTTTCAAGTGTAGTCAACCGTTTTTCAGTGCTTGAGGTTGCAGCCATTTATTACTGCTACATATAAAGAGGGTTTGCTTACAAGTCTGGATATAACCTGTGGAAACAAACGATTGCAAGGTTGTTGGGTGATGGGGAGAACAAAACAAGGAAACAAAGGGAAACACTCTGGGAAGTTCTGTCACCTTGTCAGAAATATTTTTTTTTCAATTAGTTTGAAAAGCTGTTAAACCTTTACTTTTTTTTTTTTTAAGATTAGGGCTATCAAATGAGCTTGCATTTTAATCTTCTGTAGGGTATTTATAATCTATAATCTCCTACAGTGAACCTAGAAGATTAATGCTTAGTATTACTTAAAATTCATGTGAATGCTTTCAACCAGCTGTAGGATGTAGTAAAGGGATTTATGAATTAAAGGATGATTGACGCTGTAAGAAGCTCTTGCTGGCTTTACAAGACAATTCACTCATTTTTCAGTTAATTTCATAGTTTATTATATCCAAGATAGGTTAATGGAACATTACATTCCATTTTCCTTTTTCTTTAAGTAAAAGGTGTACTGGCACTACAGTGTTAATTGTTTAATGTTATGGTTAGATTATTGGGTTGATTAAATTGGATTAGTTAGATTACTGGCTCAGAAACATGCTATCATGCATCTTATGTTCTTCTGCTTTGGAACACTTCAGACTTTGCAGCATTAACATTTTAGAAACCACATCTATACACAGACACATTTGGAGGCTGTTATTGTGAGGTGGAACTTAAAATAAATTCCTTAAATTTTGGTCAGAAGGATCCAGGACTGATTGTTTGGTACAGCTAATATGTTTTTTCCCCTTTGATAGGGAGTACTTGCTACAAACGTAACTTGGTTCCAAAATGTAATGCAAGGAAAAACAAGACCATATTTTGGTACCGCCTTTCCCCCAAAGTAGTTTAAGTAGTTTTCAATGGAGATCTATCAGTAACTTCTGCAGTGCCAACTCCACTACCTGAGGGGGAGCTGCCAAGAGTTCTCCTCTCTTTCCGTGCTGCCAGCCGGTCTTTGCCAAGTGATGAACAGCCGCAGGTTCTCCACTCCTCTGCCTGTCCCTTCCTGCACCACACAGAACTAGCACCATCCCTGGGAAGTCATCTCACGTTTCTGACCAAGGTGATAATTGTGAAGAGGCACACATTCTTTCCTCATTTTAGCAGATACTAGAAATTCTAATCCTCTTTCTCATTGACCTTAAGAAAAAGACACCACCTATTTCTCTTGACTTCTGGTCTGTGAGGATCCCTACTGAAGAGTGATCTGAACCTTCGCTCAGAGCTGGCTGTCTCCACCTCTGCTGCTGCATTCCCAGACTGGCGATGGTTCATTTTCCCACAGCAGCCAGTGTCATACTCATGAATCATTCCTTCCTTCAGTGACTTGGATATTGAATATGCAATCACCAACTTTCCTGCTTACATCAAAACTTCTGGCCACTTAACCTTCTGCCTGACTTCGTCAATTCATGAAGGCTAGATAGGTTCCCTGGCAAACCCTCTGCTGTAGGCTCTCAGGGGAACCTGCACTCTACAGAAAAGGTGCCAGCTCTGCCTCTGGCCTTTTTCTCCCTAGCTTTTAACACTATTCTTTATTACCTCCAAGTTCTCAGTGGTTATTCACTTACCTCCCTGTTCAAATAAAGGTAAAAGAAGAAGATGGTTTACCTTGGATACATCCTTCCTGCCATACCGATTCAGAACTGCTCTCACCACTAAAACCCAGCCATGAGCTTCCAGGACCATCCTGCTAGTGGTCAGTGAACCACAAGTACAGTCTGTGCTAGTCCATGTGGCCAATAACTCATTTTCCTGTGGTTTTTTTTTTTTTTTTCCTTCAGAAGAAGGTTTGTACTTTTTCTCTACCAAGTGGCACTCCTGATGACCATCTTCCGCATCTTGTTTGAATTTTGCAGAACCCATGACCAGAAGCCTCTGTCATATCTGAGGCTCTGCTTGAGTGGAAAGCATTCTGATTTTAAAAAAATGTTCTCCACTCCAACAGCAAAATTTCAGCAATCACAGTGCCATAAACTGAATCCAAGCTGCCTTTCTTTATTGTGAAAACTACCTTTTTTCGTGGAGGGACTGCTTCCACACACAGCTACTTTGTGCTGGCCACTTCCTCCTCTTCCCACATTTTTGTACTGCATTCACTCATTTTACCAGCACTTCCTTGTTGCTGATGCTCTGCAGGCCTGCCAAACCTCACAGCACCTGTATGAACTCATGCTTTTGGGACATCTTTCCCATTTTGGCACATCCATTTGCTGAGCAGTGGTACAGCTTCTCCTCTCCTTGTCCTGCAATCCTGACCCCAGAGCAGTTGTGTGACACTGCTCCACATCCAAACACCCACCGGAGGGCATGTCCCCCGAGTCCTGGCATGGGACTCAGTACACATGGCACTGGTCTTATTTCATGGCCCTTTGCACACCTGGTAGTCCTATGAACACCATACTACACAAGATGCATCTCTCCATCACCTGAACTGGCATGTGGAATCTCAGATATCTGTATCACAGGTCCTTTCTGATATTTTTCCTAAATGAGGCTTAATTACTGTGTGAAGGGAAACACTTAAGCATCATACAGCTTGGAATAACTACCAAATCCATGAATTTTCCTTGAATCTAGAACCTTTGCACATTCTCCACATACAACACCACATGAAATCCACAGTCGTAGATTAGAGAAGCAGCCCAGTTGCTGGTAGGATGGAAATCCAGGCTGAAGCTAACTCCCGAGGCTGCAGCTAACTCCCAAGGGTACAGACATAAAGGCTGATCCCTTCAGCACCCAACCCTAGAGAAGAACACATCTTGCATGAGACGAACTTCACAGCAACCACAGCTAGTTTTATGAATGAGAACAATGGCTGGGCAACCAGACCTTATGGCTGCTCTCCAGAAGTCCCAGAAAAGAGAATGTCTGGTTTCTTTACGATCAGGGATTTCAGTTACACTTCTTCCCCCTTTTCTTTCTGTCCTTGTTTAATCTCTGTTGGGAAGGGGAAGAGAGGCATTTGGGCAGGAAAGCCAACAACGTGTCCTTGAAACATCCCCCTAGTCCTGTCCCCACCAGCTCTGAGAAGGTGCTGAGGAAGATCAGCTGGGGATCTTCTCAGCACCCAGTCATTCCTTTCAATACATCCAAACCTGCCTGGTCTATGTCAGTTCCCTTTCAGTCCCAGCTGCTGCAGTCGGAGTTCACATCGAGCTGTTGGGTGGTAATGGAAACCTGCTTTCCCTTCAACCTAAGGTAGCTCGGGAAGAGAGAAGGAGATAGGATCTCATACTGCTTTCCAAAGCTCATTCAACTCTTCCTGCATATTAGGCATCTCCAGCAAGGTGGTCGTGTACAGTAAAAAAAAATAAAATCAAAATGAAAGAAAGCCTGAAAGATTAAACTGTTTCTGTTGCAAGAATTACTATTTCTCTCCCTACCTCAAACAGATGGGAGAGCTTGCACGTTTTTTTTCTTGAGCACATCAGCCTCAGAAGCCTTAGTTGTGTTAAGCTTTGTCTGACTCATCAGCTTCAGAGTCCTTTTTCCCATCAAGTGTACTTTTCTGGATGAGGTGGAGAGAAGGTGCTGTTAGCGGTGGGAATTCATTCCTTGCAATAACAATCTTTCCAGCATCTGCTGCGTATTCTTCCTCCTTTTTCTTTTTGCTCACATTAAGACACAGTGACTTTCTACTGCAACCCATAATCTCATTAGTTAAACAAAAATACATGTTCTGTCATGTGACAGGTTTCTAACTCTGGAATATGTTCTTAACTTGATTAAATTGGCTTTAGCTGTGTAACCTCTATTAACATTAATGGCAGCCACATGGCTGAAGCTCTGAATATGAACTTGAGAATAAATCATTAAAATGCAATTGTTTAACTTTTATTGCCCTTCATGTCAGCGATATCAATTGGAGAGAAGATTGGAGTCTTGCATGTAACTGAACAGGTGATTAAATCCATCTCTTGATATTTTCCATTAAGATGAACCTCTTTTTCAGATTCTCTGTATCCTAAATAGTTTTGCCTTGTAAATAACTATGTTAAAGCTTTAACTAAAAAGATGTGGATAAATATAAATGGATATATGTGTTCAGTGTTTCCACAGTCTCAAAATTGAATTGGCATAACAACCTTTTTTTTTAAAGGAAAAGCTTAAAAATCTGAAAATTGTTTCCAGATCTCTGAATGGACTTATAATGAATAAATAAATGAATGTCTTTTTTTTTTTGAAAGTATTTTCTTCTTGTTAAGAAATGGCCTTTTTTTTTTTTTTTCAGAAAACACTTTGTTGCAAAGCGTAGATGAGATTTGCACTTTGCTGAATACATTTTTGTACCATTGAGCAGTCAAACTGCGTTTATGTATCAGATAATAACATTTATTGTAGCTCTGAATTTAAATCATCCTGTAAATAATAAATTAACTCCATGGGTACAAAACACTTCATATCAAAGAGCAGGTCAAACATAAAGGTTGACAGTTCATGATTTCTTCAAATTCATACTAAACCCAAAGAGATTAAAAATCTGCTCCAAAACCCTACTGAAGTCAGTGAAAAGGTGCCCACGGACATTAGTAGGAGTTAGATAAGGCCCACCATGGGAAAAAATCAATAGGCTTTGAATGTGCTGAGTTCATACACAGGGCACATCCACATCTTGCAGAACAAGGCATTGACTTCCTCCAGCACATGTAGGAGATA
The DNA here is from genome assembly GCF_000690535.1 of Cariama cristata. Lineage (NCBI taxonomy): Eukaryota > Metazoa > Chordata > Aves > Cariamiformes > Cariamidae > Cariama > Cariama cristata. Next base: position 59,744 of record NW_009629653.1, read on the forward strand.
TTGTTTGGTTTTTAATTTAATCCATGGCTGATTATTCATTGGTGTGAGGCTGAGGAGTGGATAGAATACCAAACCAGATACTTCTAAAACCATACAAAATATGTTAGCCACTTTTAAATGTGTATTCAAACTTAAATAAAACATAGTCTACATATGAACACGCTGCCACCACACACACTCTTGTTCTCTTTCTGTGTTTGTATACATTCATATACATATGTATCTATATATACATCTGAGAGAAAAAGAAACACTCTTTAAAACTTGCAAAATTTCTATCACAATTTTATATCAGAAATGACTCTTTTTGTGTGATTATTTTTTGGGCGGGCGGCTGTGACTGAGTTCTACAAGTATCTATAGGTCTGGATAGAAAAACACAGCAGGCTGAAGAGAGGAAGCATGCACATTGAGAAAGGAGTGTGGGAAAGTTTCCAGGGACTGATAGCCCTGGGGTCTGTTGAGTCTACAAGCACTGATAAACTCTGAACACCATGAGTCTGCCGAACCTGTGCAAAGCCACGAGGGCAGAGCAGTGTCAACAGCTCACAGTTGTGGTCTGTGTCTGCCTCAACTCAACCCCTAAATAGGAAAAGGGATTTTACTGCATTTGTGTTGGGAGTTTATGACATATGATCAGGCTGAAACAATACTATTCGATTTTTTTGATAATTGAATACTAAGACCTTATTTTTTCAGTGTTCCAGCAATCCTACTTTCATGTTAAAATGTTTGAGTTTTGCATCCTTTGGTTTTCATATAGGAGTTTCATTAGCTAGGCTCAAGCCTTACTTGCCAAGTAGCACTGAAATAAGCAGTTTCAGTGTTGATTGACTTTTGGTATTTGTTTTATGTTTGGTTCTGAAATAAGCAGATATGTTATCTCCTGGCCACAGAAAGTATTAAAATGCATGTGGCATACTCAGCAGTGACGTCCTTCACCTTTCTTCTACTATTTTTTGGGAAAAATCAGCAGGGTAACAGTAAAGAAGAGGTAATGGTTTCCTGAGAGTGATAAGCTTTGCCTGAGTAGGTTTAACTATAGGCAGAATGCAGATAGCTTTGTGTGTTATAAGGCTAGGTTTAACTACAGGCAAACTGTAGATAGCTTTGTGTGTTATATTCGATCTAAAACCAAATCTATGTTAGTAAAGTACCAGACTTACCCTGAAGTCTGAGGTCTTGAGCATCAATGAGGGTAAAGGCTTGAATACACATCAAGCGTTGCGTAAAGAGGCAATGTTATAGATTCATGACACGGGTGTTGACTTTTGTACTACCTGGTTTCCAGAGGATTAAGTTTAGCTATTCAGTCACAATGAGAGGACTTGAGGACTCACTGAGCAACCTAATGTTAATCTATGTATTAGCAAAGAGTTTTAATAAACTTCATAAATAGGCACTGCCAGGGCAAAAGGGGAGAGATTAAAATCACCACGGTAAAGTTAATCTTGGCATTTCTTACCTTCTGAGTATTTTATTTTGTATCATGATTGTTTTCCCAGTATATGGAACACCGGGGAAGTGTCGCATAAAACTGAGAATAAATAAGAGGGAAGCAGGTTCAGACAAAGCAGTCTGTCGCCCTTGCCACAGATGGTACATGGTTTCTCTAAAACGTTAAAAACAATCTGAATCTTGTGAGCTTGAGAAGATGTAGTACAATGAAGACTTTTTATGGTACGTGATTTATAATGTTTTGTAACGGTTCTGAGAGCAGTGTGATCTCACAGGAAAGCCATTTAAGGCAGGAGGATTACAGTAGCGAAAAGTGCTAAGTGGAAATCACAGCAGGAGTGCAAACTAGGAGAAATCCCCTGAATAAGGAGTGGAGAAGAGCACTCACTTATTACATTTGCATTGAACAGCGGTATGAATCCATTCAGGAATAGGACCAGGAGGGAAAGTTGATCAAAGGGACACGGGGAGGAAACAGCCACCGAGAACTCCCTAGCTCGGGTACCCTGGGCAGCTGAGCAGGTCACCAGCTCTTCGGGCACACCGTGGAGGTCAGCTCAGAAAGATCAGGAAGGGAAAAGCTACTGTGTCAGCCCGTCAGCTTTCACATCAAAGCCAAACCTCAGAAATCCTACATGACAACTCAGAAAGAAACCCGATTCCTAGTACACTGCAAGGCCAGACTTCATTATTGGATGTTCCTTTTGCAGTTCATGTAAGCAATACAGTTTTGGTGTTGGCTGTAACATATTTTTTCATACCTTTAAAGTTAGTATAATATTAAACATGAATTTGGATGAATTTGTCAAGTGTGTGTCTGTGTGTGACTCTGCATTTGTTCAGGGTGACAAATACAGTTATAAAGTTGTGGGTAGGCAGATCCTGGGAAGGACCTGCAGTCAGAGAAATCAAAGCAGCTGCCTCCCTCCCAAGGTCAGCTTGTGGGCTGTGGTGGCCAGGGTTGACTCTCAGGGAGCCAACAAACTGGGGCCCTTCTAGCAAGGGACGGACTGAGCTCCTGTGCCCACCCTGATGCAGTGATAGTCCCTGCCTGTCTGCAGGGATGGAGAGCTGGAATACATGGTGCGTTGGGTGAAAATAACAGTGGAAAGCACTGCAGGAGTGCAAAGTGTGCTACTGGCTGGAGGGCGGATTTTACTGTAGAGGAACAATTTTTCCTTGCTCTTTCCAATCTTTAGTACTCACTAAAGGAAAAAAATGAAAAGAAGCCTGCAAGACAGCAGACTACATAGAGTGGAGGGTGGGCTAACAGGGCTGTGGGGTGTAGCTGCCGGTGCTGCCATCCTCCACTGGAACTGCCCTTGAGCTCCTGCTCTGGCCTCTCCAACTACGTTCTCACCTCTCTTTTTTTCACTCTGCTGTGCCTCTGTCTCTTCCTGCAGGCCTTCTGCTCCTCTTTCC
>NW_009629653.1:62654-69295 GCF_000690535.1 Cariama cristata
CAGCTGACCATTTTCTCTGCCTCTGCTCCTTCACTTCCCCATCCACCCCAAACTGCTGCGTCTCCCCAGCAGCCTTCCTCACTCTTGCTTCTTTTCCTCTGTGGTTCCTACTTCCTTCTCGCTTCTCTGCCTGACTTTTCTGTCCTCCTGTAGCAGAGTGCATCCCACCTCCATGGAGAGAAAGTCTTCCTGCTGCTTGATCTTGTGCTCAGCACCATGGTGGCAGCGGCCTTGTAGCTGCTGGATGGAGCTCGCTCACGCTTTTGTTGGGCTGAGCTATGAGTACTCTCATCAGGGAAGAGGAGTTCTGACTTGGATCAAGTTTGTTCACAACAAACAGTCTGGCGAGAATCCATCCGATAAACTAAAGCTTCCATCCAGCCTATGTAAACAGAGGGTTTTTTTCCACTTGGTGATCATATTTAGGCAGCTTGTCACAAGGGCAGTCAAGGACTTTCCTGCTTGAGGTAACCCTCAGCCCTTCTCAAATCTCAAGTACCATTTCCCCATGTAGAAGTGCTGGTTTGACTCCTAAGCTTCATCTGCCTGCTCCCCATTTACCAGCTGAAGTTCCTATTTTCTAAAGAGGACTGATTTTCTATTACTTACACAGCATACTCAGCAATGAAAATATAATCTGAATTCAAAGATAGAAATCTTGGAATTTAACAAAGAGACCCATTATTGCTTCATTTGAGCTTTGAGCCAAAGGGGAATATGCCTAGATTTTACAACGACATTTCTAAATAGTGCTTTAAAACTCTCATTATATGAACCATCAATCAGGAAAAGATCTTCACCTTTTACCCAAGAGGTGAAGAGCAGGTCAAAGAGGAGAGGAGCACAGATACTCTGTAGTCATTGTAAAATGCCCCTGATCACTAAACAAACTACATTTAAAAGGCAAAAAATCTTGAAAAAATAAAATAACCCAACAGTATTTTGTGTGATTCTGTCTTTAATATGAGAGTTAAATATGAAATGTCAGCCTACCAGCGAACAACTGCTGTGTGATTGCTGTTTGTTTGACAACGAACGCATACGTGGGCCAGATGCCGCCTGACAAGCAATTTCTCTGTCCGGCAGCACTGTGTGGCTGTAGGAGGTGGTTTGGGCTGTTGCATCTCCCTGATGCCAGGACAGCGTGCTGCAGGACTGAGAGCTGCCGTGCTGGGGGACTTCTCATGGGACAGCCCTCCCCGAGGAGGAGGCAGGACAGGGTGGTTAACTGGGATGGATGGGAGAGCTGGGGCAGCTCAACGTTGCCCATGAACATAGGCAAAACTGACTGTTGCTACCCAAAAGAGCAGATGTCCCTATCCTTGTGGGCAGCTTTGGGCAGCTTTGCAAGAGTGGTCTGTCAGGCAAAGAGGAGAGGTGTTAGGGGTGGTCTGGAGGTGTTGGTGGGGTTTTCCAGCATGGGAAAGGGTGCGAGGGGCTTGGCCTGGCGAGGGACAGGGCATGGAAGGAATATACAGTTACTGGAGGGGGCTCTTGTCAAATTTTGGAGATATTGGGGGTGAATCAGGTAGGGGATAGAAAGGAGGACTGTCTATGGGTGGAAGAAATCGAGGGCTGGGAATGATATGGAAAATTTTGTAGAGTCCAAGGATAGCTGTGTGTTTGGATGGTGATCTTATTCTTTTTCTGCTAGTTCTTCCCTTAGGAACCATCTTTTCTTCTTCCCTCGCATCCCTGCAGTAGAGTACCTTTTGAGGCCCGTAGATCTCCTTTCTCCATTCTCACACAACTATGAACTGCTTTCCAAAAAACCCTGTTCCCTTCCTGCCAAATCTCCTTCCTTCTCCGGCAACAGCCCTTGCTCACCTACTTGCATTGCACAACTGGTGAGGGGAGGCAGGTCAAGCAGCACCAGGTCAGGTAGCTCTGGAGATACTGGTTGTATGTTGGGCATGCCTGCTTCCTTGCTACCTGGTGAAAGAGTATTACTCATTTCCTCACATGCCTGACCCTCTCTCAACGGCAGCAGCTGGATACGGCTAATTGCATCAGTTATCACAGGCAAATGTGCGATGGGCAGTTGTTTTGCCAGCAGGCTTTCCGTAAGGGGCAGGGATCAGCTGCAGAATGGAGTAGCTAAGATTTGCTTGCCCAAAAGTCCGTATCCAGATAATTTTGAAGTGTTAGATTATTTTCTGTTGTCCACAACAACCAACATGATGAACACTGGGAAACACTGGGGCATCTGCATTAAGGAGTAGAAAATACCAAACTTTCCCACTTCAACACAGCTTAACTAGGACTCAGAGCTAGAAGCTTGTTGAACTGACGCCACTACCTCTTCTACAGCAGTTTGGAAGGTAGGGAGCAGAAAATACTGAGTTCTAAGCCCTCTCGAGCCAGAACAGAGCACAGCCACAGAAGACAGCAGCAGGACATTTTTCTACAGTGGCGTAGCCATGAGCCCAAGGTCCCTCAGGATGAAGGTCTAGAACCCAAATGTGCCAGATGATTGGAAATGTACTTCTGCTGTTGGAGTGTCATGCCAAAGGTGTCCACCTAATGTCACCCTTACCGACAGAGAGACTGGCAGAAGTTCCAGGTGAGGCTCCCTGCATATTTGTAGGAACACACATGACATCATCGCCTTAGGCACAAGAAATGCAGTTTTTTAAAATCCAAAAGGCTTTAGACTGCAGACTGTCCAGCCCAGAAAAGCAAGAACTTTATTTGCACTTGTTGTGCTAGCTTTTTAGGACATTTAGGGAAATTTGTGCTGTAAACATTTTATGCCTAGACTGTGTTTTCTTGAATTGTTCTCAACCTGAGTGGATCTCAGGAGGTTAAAGAATAATTTTGTCTCTAAAGTTTTTTGCTGAAAGTCTGCCCTAGAGTTTTAAAAGAATGCTATAAGAAAAACTGAATTAAATACTTAACCACATTTAATCTATTCTGCTGTGCTGATTTGCTAACTGACTGTATGGGCACAGGTAGACTTAATACCAGGAAGAAACCAGTTTGATATAACAGATGATCTTACTGTGCTCCATCTAAAATATGACATGAGCAGGCCTAAACACACAAACTAATAACATTAGTGATTTCTGTCAAAAATGTGAGATTTTTATCCTGAGAGATAGAAGACAAAAGTTATCCATCTTTCATTTAATATAACAAAAGATAAAACAAACAAACTAGGAGGAAAAAAAAAAAAAAAGAAACAAACCTAAAACATGGACCAGTACCAGTGAATATAAAGTAATCCAGTGGCATTTGTTTATTGTGCATACCTACAGGGAAGTGATACCTCTGCATGCACACGTGGTACCTCATCCCAGGAAAAGACTGAAAATGAATGCCACAGGCCATCCTGTTTAAGGTGTGACCAATAACCAGTGGTTATCTGTACACATATTAAAATGGTATTTCTGCTTCTCAGGTGGTCTTGTGGAATTTCTTGCAAGCAACAAACCCTGAACCTTAGGCTGTCAAAATGTGTGTGTATCCTCCTGAGCTGGACAGCAAATCCGATGGCTTGGAGCAGTAGCTATCCCATAAATCTCCATAAATGCTCCAGTCACCAGAGACGAATAAAGAGGCATATGGTCTTAGCAACATTAAAAAAAAAAAAAAAGAGAACTCATATTTTAGATCAATTGTCAAAAAAGGAGTATCTCCTAAAGATAAAAGTACTTGTTAATTATTTTGTTTCTGGGATCAATTTCAAAAGTGCAATTCTGAAAGAAAATAAGAGGTATTTTATATGCTTTTCCAGAGTCTATTTTTGCCTTAAAGGCCTCAAAGTGAAATAACTGCAAAGTCACAGACACCAAGTCCTTTTTTTTTCCTTATTGAAAGATGTTCTTATCTATGTTGATAGCCACCCCATCCAATGGCATACACCTGCTTGGAGGCTTAATTCTTGGGATCAGGCTATAAAACCACAACAGTTAAATTTTCTTCACATTTCCTAGTTGGTCAGGGAATTTTTAAAATTATTATGTTTTGAAACATGCATTTGTATGCAATCTAACCTGTCACTAGACGGAATCACTTTCAAACACTACAGTATAGTTATATAATTACATGGAGTGAAGCTGTCACATCATGTATGGACAATTTACAGTTTTCGAGTGTGTTACCTAATCCTGCTAGAAAGGATGTTAAGATGTAATTGTTTTGTGACAGACTTCTTTTAAGCCAGAGTAGTGGGTTGCTTTTGACTCCTAAGTAGCATAGTCTCCATCCATGGGGGTACATTTCCATGTATGCCAGGAACTTGCAGTAAAATATAGATTTTTAGATGTTAATCCAACAATTATTTCAGTTGCGCTTACTTTCTGCACTGCATTTAAATAAAAAGTGGAGTCTCAGAATGTATTATCAAGACTACTACAGAATGTTCCAATGTTTCCCAGAAAAATATAGTTACAAGGACTCTTGCCTAGGGCTCTTATTCAAAATACAGCCTTTATTGATAGTGGCAGAAAATAATTTTCGTATTATATTTCTTCCAATAACAGGTAACAGCAATCAAATTCCTAGTGAACAAATGTTATGAAAGCATAGACAATATCAGCACCTTTGTTGAATCCTGGAATGCCTTCATTTCTGGTATCCAGGGAAAATATTAATGAACTTCATTTTCCACAGTTGTTTGTACATCCTAATTTACAAACAAGAAATCTACTTTGATCCTTATCCTATGCATATGCTGTTTTAACATCCATCTAAACAGACCTATAGCAAAAATATCTAAGGGTTTGGTAGTCGCTTCTCTCTCTGCTGAGATAGATAACCAGGAGAACAAACATTAAGAATTCTGAAGAAAGAATATTATAGCTTCAAATATATAACAGTACACAAAGCATAATGTAGTACAAAAGAATGGCGTTGACAATTTTACAAAAAGATCACAACTAATACTATAAAGTCACTTAGGTAATACAAAACTATTTTTTTTAGTCCTGCCTAGACTAAAATTCCTAAATAAACAAAAAGGAAAACATCTGTGAGGAATACTAAATTTTCTGCTTAGTGAAATGCTAGTAAGCTACCAAATAGAAATAAACCAGAAGCAAACAAAATTGAAAGCTTAAAACTGACTTTTCAAAAGAAAGCTGGAAGACAGCTGTCGGTCTGAGAATATGTGTCAGAAAGCAGGTTGGAATTTTAGGCAAGAGCCTGCTGAAGTACGAGAATCACTTGCTTGTCACTGTCTGGAGTGCTATGTGTTAAACAACATGAAAAATTAGCCATAATCTGTCTAAATGTAGACAAACCAAAAAGATACTGCACATAAACAGCTGAAGAGATGAGTGTCTGATAATTAACTCAGTCTGATATTAAAGACTGAAGAGCTTAAAAGGCTTGAGGTAGTCTGCGACTGTAATTTTAATTTCTTTCCAGTGAAATATCCTAACGAAAATGTCCCTCACGCTTTCAGCCGCACACCCCGAGGAATTATCAGAACAAGCGAAAGCAACGTACCAAAGAAAGCCAAACGGCCTCGTGCAGTCTCTGTGGCACACAGTTCTGCTCTTGGAGGAGGAGCAGCACACAGGGCAAAGAAATCCTCACCACGCTTGCTTATAGACTGGGAGAAAACAGCTGTAGCAACCTGGAAGAGGAGCTAAACTATTATCATGTCTGTAGGCCAATATTAATGGTTCTGTGAATGTCCCACCCCCAGGATGATCAAACTCATCGTTGTGCTTTTTTCTTCAACAGAAAGTTACACTCAGTGGAACATTTAATCTTTAAAAAAGCTAAGGAAACCCATTTCCAGCACTTTCAGAGATAGGAATAGAGATTTTTGCTCTTGCTACTCAGTAATCGCTGATAGTATTTACATTTCACTTGAGAAGAATTGTTTCAACTCTTCAGCCAGTGCAATTGCTTGTTTCTTACAAGATCTTTCAATTTTGAAATAAGAAAAGAATATACACATAACCCTTTCCAGTTCAAACTTTCTGCCTGAAATAAGTCCTTTTCATAAACTGAAAACTCAGGGTGTTATTTGCTCTTCTTAAACAGATTAAGAACTTTCTTACTACTGATGTAATTAACAAGAAAGAATTTCACATTTTACTTTTACAGACAGCAGTGTGGACCCTAAGGCAACAGAAAATCATATGCCAAAGTTTGGTAACTGTTCACTGAATTCTGATCAGCAGCTTTTACAGAAAGACTTAAGCAATCAAGAGGAGAGCTGAAAAACTAAGAAAAAGAAATGCAAGTTTACTCTAAAACCTGGTCAGGGAAAGGGGAGCCTGATTTTCACTTGGAAGAGGGGGATCCCACATCCTGTGGCTGAGTACGTACACTCATCACCTAATAAGAGACACTCTTTTGGAAATACAAATTGAGTTTATGTAGAGTCAGAGTCTTGCTAACTCTCCTCGCTGTGATTGCTGCATTACTGGCTGCAGGGTGAGCTTCTCTGAAGAGAAGGGGAGACACCTTCATCCCTCAGAATTATCGGTAGATGTCTTCTGGAAATGACTTCACCGATAACTCTGTATATTAATACAGGTTTACCCACTCTGTGTCCTGAGGCTACATCCTTCCCTCGAGAATAATTCACCCAGGGCACTTTCTAAACTAGTTAAGGAACATCCTTTATCACACTCGGACTGGCAGGGTCGTTTTAATGCTCTACATTTTATCTCTTTTTTTTA
>NW_009629653.1:69326-76762 GCF_000690535.1 Cariama cristata
CACAAAAACCATGGAAATAGAAATTTAATTACATAACCTTGTGCCGTCCCATATGCAGAAGAGCTCCTAGCATGTGCCAGGAACACCTGCATTTTTGTTGTATGCCAGTCACATCTCCGGATATATAATAAGAAAGAGGATATGGACTACTGATTTGTATCCAGACTAGCTTCCATGTACTCAAAATATAAGATCTTATTCAGGTTCAGAATACGCTAAGATTTAAACATTATCTATATGGTTCTTTAAGTAAGAATTCCCTTGCTTGACGCCTTTGAAAGTGGCTTTGAAAAAAGAAGGAAATAATGTTTTTTTTCAAGGTTTAGGGTGGACTTAATGAGACTTAGTGTTGAAAGTGATTGACTATGTGAAGACAGAAAGATGTAAGCAGAAAGTCAGCTAGTGCTTCTCAGTCTAGGGAGGGAAACTCTTTTGCTCAAATGTTCACACCACTGAAAAGGATAATCTAAACAGTATATCAGAAATTACGTGTGTGCCAATACACAAAGGACATTTTATAACAAGTGCATTTCATTTAAACAAATGTTCTTCAGTATACAGAGAAATCATGATGACCTTTTCAAGTATCACCATTTCTAGAGTCTTCTTTACCCTTTACCACATCCATTGTTACAGTCTATCTGGAAAAGCCTGAATGAGAAACTATAAACCACCAAATGTCAAATGAAATGTCATCATTAACTTTAATGTGTTACTGTTCATCATAATAAGTCTAATCTTGAAACAACTCGTAACAGTTATAAACTTGTGTAGCTCCACTGGCCGTGAAACTTCTAATTTACACGCATCACAGGAAGACCAGGATTGTATTGTGCGTCCTAAATGTAGCAAAATTTGCCTTCTATTTAAATAGCTTCCTAGTAGCTGTGAGTAGGTATTTTCATTTTTACTGTATTATTGCTTAAAATGAAATATTTTGGTAAGGACTTTTCTTCTTTTGAACTGAACAATCAGTGTGAAATATTCCAGTTGAAATAAGCGCAGTGTCCTGCCAGCAGATCGAGCAGTCAGGAGGAGTAAAAAGTCCAAAGTACGATTCATTTTAAGGCCTTCAAAACAAGAACAAATCACTTCATGGCCTCACAATAAGAAGCCTTTTTGTATTAAAGTTTTATCATAAAGTTCTTATGATTTAAACTCTTCACTCTATATGTTTACAATGTTATATTAAAAACAAATTACTTTGTAGTTTGAGATGCATTTTGCACTTCTTTTTTTCATATAAAACTTAAAATCACAAAATAATATGTAGCTGCCTTCAACATTGAAGTAAAAAAAAAAGGAAAAAAAAGATCAAAGAAGACTTTATGTTGCCTTTTCAGAATTCATTTGAACTTCTGTATTATACATTTAAACATTTTGCTAGAATATGTTCTGAGGTGTTAGCCTTAGCAGGATGGACACTGTGTAGATAATGTGCAAGCAGCATTTAATTATAAAGCTGTGTTCTCAATACCCAAACAATAAGGCTTCAGCACACCATTCTTTTTGATAATAATTTCTTAATTGCCTTGTATAATCTTGAACATGATAGTTAGAGTTTTGAGACACAGCAAAAAGCTGGATTAGAATACCTTGCTGAAACAACAGAAGCTATTTAATTTCTCCTTTGTTCTCTTCACAGGGCTAGAAATCACACTCCTCCTTCCTCCATCAAGATATTTTAGACCAATACATCTTATGTAGAAAAATTCTGCTTTAGCCTGGAAACTGATAATCCATGAAGAACCTAGAATAACTTGAAGAAAATGGTGAAGCTGAATCCATCAACATTATGCTTTCTTCTTTCCTCGTCTCTTCAGATTTCATCACGGCTGGTGAAAAGACGTACTGGAGTCACTGCTTGCCTTGCATCTGTGTAACCCTGGTTCCAAAGATGCCTAAACTCACTTGGCTCCCAGTAAGGCGGTGTGGATAAATGTCAAAAGTCTGCTTTTGATTTTTATGACATTCATAGTCTTAGTTACCAAAATACACTCTGACAAAGAATACTCCTCCTGTAAAACCTTTCCACAAATTTTGTTATGATTAAATACGTTTTCCTTATGAGCTCCTCTGTCTAAAAAAGCCTAAAAATGGAAGAGAGAGGACTGTGATGCACTTAGAGGACAGCAGCAGTGCTTTTTCCCCTTCAAATGCTCTGTTTGGTCATAAGAGAATACACCTGCCTCTCTGAAGCGGTTCCATTCCCTCCCCAAAGAAGAACCTGAAGAACGTGGCTGCAGTTATATTTAAACCTCACATGTAGGTTCTCCTGGTCCCTGAAGAGCATCCTGAACTGAAACAGACTTCAGGGAAAACAGCATATTTGATAATTAGTCCCTTTGAAACAGCCTCTGTTTCTCTAAATACAGCATACTTCAGAATATTTTAATGACTGTAAAAGGAATCTGAAGATCCTGAAGTGCCAAAGATTGTCTCGTGGAACCATTCAGCCTTTGTGAGGACCTTCAGAGCATATCAGCTGTCTTCAGGTGACACACCAGCCTCCCTGCACTCGTCCCTCAGACTTCACATGCTGAAGCTATTAAAAAAGATGCCACGTTCAATTTAGGGTGGAAAATTACAGTGGCTTAGGCTGCTAACAGTGCTTATCCTCACAGGGTGTCTTCCTTACCTCTTAGCCCTCAATGCAGGAGACTTCTCTACCCATTTTGAAAGACGGACCCCCATAGCTTCCTTTAAAAGTGACTTGCCAGCTACATATACACTATACATTAGAACTGCTTAGAACAACTTTTCCACCTTCTTCTGTTCCCAGGAGGGTGACGCCAGACCTGCCCGCCCCGCATACGGACCCAAAGTGCACCAACAGGCACAGCACCATGTTCAAAGGGCAGTAGGCTCTTGGCTGGAGGAAAGAGACATCAGCTCATATTTTCTTATTTGCTGGGGAAAACAAGCATGTTCTTGAAGAATTGCACTTTCATGTTTTCAAAAACTTTCCCATTTTTTGCTTTAAAAACAAACCATCCTTAGCAACAGATTCTGCTAGAAGAGAACTATCCAACCTCAAAAAATGCAAAAATAACCTTAGATCTTAAGTGGATTTGCATTTTTCTTAGCAATATTTTGCCTGGTATTATTAATTTTGATGTGAATGAGTTCTATTTAGGTATATGAAAAATCTGAAAGGTTCCTTTTTAGTACTAGTTGAATTAACATCGCAGCACATCCCAGCACTCGGAGATTAAGGAGGCAAAATTTACTGGCGCTTTGCCATCCCTAGCCATCTTCCAGTTATATTTATAGCCTAGGGAAGTCCCAATGCTACTTTTACCACATATGTGCAGTACAAGTGAAAAATCTTTTGTATCTATCTGGGCTTCTCTTCAAAGCCATTAACTTGGGACAGTACAGCAGGCACTGTCTGGGAAGTTACCTACCAGACAAACCTCCCAGTGACAGCAGAGAGATCTAATGGAAATTCAACTGAATGCATTGCACCAGTTTTCTGTTTGAGTTATGCTACAATTTGACTGAAGCAGAAAGTGCGAGTTAGACTGGAGTTTTCATCATAGGTATTAGTTTATATTTTGCAGTTTGCCACAAATTGCTCGGTATTTCAATATAAAGTATGTATTTACTGTTCTTAAATCATTCATAATACATGCAGCTCTCTAAGGCGCACAGACAATGTATGTGTGTCTGTAGTACAAAGCTTTTGCCTATTAAGCTGTAAAATAAATATTCCAGATATTCACCATATAACATACTGTGCTTAACTATAGAGAAGGTACAGGGTAATTTAGAGCTTATTGTTAGAGGCAGCATAATGAATTGAATTATTTTATGTCAACAGATTTCTGAAACCAATTAAAACATTTTAACAGCGTGCAAACAAATACAAAAACATTCCCAAGACTGCTATTGTAATTTACTTTGATATGTTCTTAAAACTAATCTGGACCATGGCAGGTTAGAAATCACAGCACAACACACATTATTAAGCTCTTGCTTACAGACTGGCTGCTGTGATTTTGCCGTCACGAAAGGCTGTTACTTGAGCAAGGACAGGACAAGAACTGTCCTTCAAAAATCTAATAACAGCACTCAGCTTGGGTTTTGTTATGCTTTGCCGAGAGAAAAATCCTAAATATATACTATAATTTTTTATTTCTTGTATTTAATTTTTTTTTTCTTTAACAGAGCTAATCAAAGAATCACAGAATGGTGGGGGTTGGCAGGGCCCTCTGGGGATCTCCAGTCCCAGCCCCCTGCCACAGCAGGGTCATCTACAGCAGTTGCACAGGGATGTGTCCAGGCGGGATTTGAGTATCTCCAAAGAAGGAGACTCCATAGTCTCTATGGGCAGCCCATGCCAGTGCCCTGCCACCCTCAAAGTACAGAAGCTCTTCCTCATGTCCTGGTGGACCTTCCTGAGTTTCAGTTTGTGCCCATTGCCCCTTAACCTGTCACTGGGCACCACTGAAAAGAGTCTGGCCCCATCCTCTTGACACCTGCCCTTAAGGTATTTATAAGTATGCATGAGATCCCCTCTCAGCCTTCTCTTCTCCAGGCTGAACAGACCCACTTCCCTCAGCCTTTCCTCACCAGGGAGATGCTCCAGTCCCCTCATCATCGTCGTTGCCCTCCGCTGAACTCTCTCCAGTTGTTCCTGGTCTTTCTTGAACTGGGGTGCCCACAACTGGACAGTACTCAATGTAGACAAGATATTTGTTTCATATACAGATATTTTCCTGGGAATTGAAATACTGGAGAAAGAGTTCTTTACATAATGTTGAGCAGCATGTTAAATTGTCCTTATCACAAAGGGCCCAATACAGAAGTCTGCAAAATGATCCCTGGCTGTCATTATGATAAAGGGGAAAAAAGGAAGCAATAGAAGGCAACAGCGACAGCAGCAGTGATGTAGCCATAATGTAACTGAATTTAAGTGAAAAATTAATTACTGCAAATTAGAAAGTGTTGTACTAGGTACCAAATTCATAACTACGTAACAAGCTGTGTGCGCTAGTTCATCATACAGCAAGAATGCAGTTAGCATTTCTTATATGCTCCAGTGCTACAAAAATGTTTTAAGAATCCAGAACTAGAAAAATAATAGTACCATTGAAACTGGGACTGAGTGAGGCTGTGACAGTCTTTCTAGCAGCCCCAATGACAGATAAATAGCAAAAGTGAGAGGGGTTTCCATACCTACCAAATTCATTAGGACAACAATTACCTATTGTTTATGTGCCTGTCTTGTGAAGTATGGAACAGTACATAGTATACAAAATTACTTGGAAATGCACTATTGTACAGAGCACGGAAAGAAGAGATGCTGTACAAATTTGTGTTTTCCTAAACAAAGTCCAACTCCCTAAACAAAATTCAGTTTTCTTTGTAGTTAATTTTCATGCCGATGAATTAAGCAAACCATAAGAAGAGGCAGCAAAATTGTCTGTTCAGAAGTTACTAACACTGGAAATATTTAAAAATAGTCAACTTCCAGAACTCTGTAAAGAAAACAGAAGGAAAATGAAAATGCTTCTCTTTATAGGGCTGTTCAAAACTAAGAGAGTTCAGATATAGGATTCTGAGTTCTATTCCTGTGTTGAATAAAATTAAATGTTTCCAATGTACTAGATTTCTGCTTTCCTGTTCAGAAATTCCATTTTGGTGCTATTAAGATGTGACATTAATTAATCTGTAGAATATTTAAGATTCTTGGATGGAAGATCCTATGCTACTGCACACATTATTACTGAACATATGCCAACTCAGAAATAGAAAAAAGAATCAGCACAAAACCATAGAGATTTAAAATTACCATAAATAAAAATTTGTTTATTGCTCCTCCATCCACAGCCTGATTTTTAAATG
Source organism: Cariama cristata (assembly GCF_000690535.1). NCBI lineage: Eukaryota > Metazoa > Chordata > Aves > Cariamiformes > Cariamidae > Cariama > Cariama cristata. Next base: position 75,177 of record NW_009629653.1, read on the forward strand.
TATCTCCTCTCTCATTCACTAATCAGATACTTATTACTAAGCCAAGTAGCAGATTTCTTTTTATTTTTGTATCTCCAATTTTCAAACATTTATTTGGATCTTTGGCAAATTCAGTCTTTGTCAAACTTGAGGGTAGTACCTTTCATAAAGCAGAATCCCAAACCTGTGGCAAACAATGGTGTAAGCCCAACTGAATTTAAAAGCAGACCTCTTTTGTGATCAAACAAGTAGAACTGTCCTTGAGAAAGGCTCAGCTTCCAAATTCATTGTCCTTTTTGGTTCACTGTTATCTTCAAGGTGTACCACAAGGCCTATATTTTTATACAAGCTTATTGGATGTACAGGCTAAAGAATGGGAAGAAACATTTTAATTTCTAATTTTTCATGATAGTTTTTATTGTATTTCAGAGGTTGTCTTTTATTCCTGTCCCCAGATCACCTAAAGTCAACAATAGGTAGTTCTTTCTGGAAGTGCAAGAAATACATGTAATGAACAAATGTATGTAAAAAATACTTTAACATATTTTGCTGTTAAAATTCATTGCAACATATTTTCAGTGGAGCAATACTCTGTAAAACTGAGTTCTTGGAATTTCTACAAACCCCAAATATATAAGACATGTAACTACATAATTCATTTTCTGATATGCAATAAACAAAAGAAAAATCTGAAAAAGTAAGTCTCCAGTCACTCTTCTGGCAAATAATTGGTTTCAGGCAGCTCAGTTTCAGATTTTAAATCTCCAGATTTTCACTAAAGAGATTGCATCAAATCATCAAAATCTGATTAAAACTGAAAACATCTGGATACTAAAGTAACAATGCATATTCCCTGTAGCTGGCTTTGAACGTAAGGACAGGTCAGGGTTTGTCTGTTTTTAAATGGCAGCATTTACAGTATTTTTTCAGAAAACATCATATATCATTTTGTTGAGCTGTGCTTCTGTTCACCCATACAAAGTGCCTTTTGTTATTTGTAGCTCCTCAGGAGAAACTGCTATGAGACTACTGTTTTTCATTCCGAAACACTATAATGGGAACTTAATGTGAGTGTGGCAAAGAAACCTGATGCTAAGGCACATGGAAAATAAGGAGGTGACTGGTTGCAGCCAGCATGGCTTCACTAAGGGAAAATCGTGCCTAACAAATTTGGTGGCCTTCTATGACAGTGTTACAGCATTGGTGGGTGAGGGAAGAGCAACTGATGTCATCAACCTGGACTTGTGCAAAGCATTTGACACTGTCCTGCACGACATCCTTGTCTCTAAATTGGAGAGACATGGATCTGATGGATGGACCACTTGGTGGATAAGGAATTGTCTGGATGGTTGCACTCAAAGAGTTGTGGTCAATGACTTGATGTCCAAGTGGAGACCAGTGACGAGTGGCGCCCCTCAGGGGTCGGTATTGGGACCAGCGCTGTTCAACATTTTTGTTGGTGACATGGACAGTGGGATGGAGTGTGCTCTCAGCAAGTTTGCCAATGACACCAAGCTGTGTGGTGCGGTCGACATGCTGGAGGGAAGGGATGCCATCCAGAGGGACTTGAACAGGTTGGAGAGGTGGGCCTGTGTAAACCTCAGGAA
>NW_009629654.1:0-4497 GCF_000690535.1 Cariama cristata
ATAAATATATATACCCACAGCCAGGGAACTGCAACCTCTTTTTCCAGGCAGCAGCAGGACCTGGACATACTTGCTCCTGGCTGGTGTTTGCTCTGAAGGACAGAGACGGCAGCAGCCCTTTTTTCCTCACCTTTGCAATGAGTCTAGGTACCCTACGGAGTGCTTCAAGAATGTGGTGAAACTGCTGTCTGTAGCAGCTTCAGAGAAGCATACTCTGTACTGGTGTACAGCAACTTTATAGGGCTCTGGGTATTGCAAACCTGGGTCTTTTTTAGAGAGCTGATGTCCCTCAATCGAATTCTGCGGGGCTGATACAAATGGAAAGTGAATATCAATTAAAATAAAGGAATGTCGCTTTGCCTTTCCCTTTTAGATGCAGGGGTAAAGCCACTACTCAAATCCAGGTTTTCCTGGCTGGCTAGAATTTATAGCTAATCCTAAGAATAGTCTTGTCTCTTCCTCTTAAGTGTATATATATAAAAAGTGAGAAGTAAAAATAGCTGAAAGTTTGAAGCATACCATGTCCACTTAATACATGCAGTGTGGTATCTGCAGGCTTAAATTTCATGCAGCTTTATGTGCTTTCTGCAATGAGGACAGTTACAGTCTCTTTTGAAGAATTTGCACTTACAAGTCTTGTCAAAATTCATAATACCCTAAAGTATTGCAGGTAACCAGTTAGTGATTACCCCTTTTTTGATGATGAGCAGATACACTTCAATCAGCCTGATGCTAATGATTACTGACCTTGTATTAAAAGGCTGACAAAAGCATTTGTTGCTGCAGTATGTACACGTGTAGCATTTCTAATTCCGTAAGCACTTTCAGCTAGTGTAGCCACCCTCACCATCAAATGTGGTAACTGCTGAAAGCTGTCTAGCCTGAGCCAAAAAAAACTTTGCAAAGAAAGTGTATCAGTTCACCATGCAGCTGCGCAGACATTGATGCCAGCTCAGGAGAGAAGGTACGGGTGGGAACAAGCAGTGGGAAGGTGGGATCATTTATTTCAGCAGCACTGTGGGGTTTATGCCAAAATAAACTGCTCATGGGTCTACTAACTAAGGGTTGCCAACATAACAGTGATATGTAAGTAGAAACTCATGCTGATAAAGTCTTTTGTTAGTCATTCATAAATTTCAGAACAGGAAAGTGAACCCAGATTTCAGAAGAATTTCAAGTGTCCAACACCAGAATGCTATTGTTCTCTCAATATTAAATTCAAAAAAGAAACAGTTTAAAATTTTTTGCATAAAGATGGGCATGCTGTTGTTAAAGAAATGAAGGTGCAGGTTAATGAAATTGAGTGCATTTCATCTACCGTCCATGCACATCATCAGCTGTCCTATACAGCTGGGGTCAGGGTGCTGGTACCCTCAGACACAGGCCATGATTGTGGGCAAACCTAGGAGTTGTTTCTTGGAAGTAAAATTGTCCTATATTTTGACAGTAAGTCTAGACTGTATGATTAGTTTATCAAATTAAAAACTCACAAGTGATTAGTTGAACTAAAGAAGTGGCATTTGAAGTTACAAGGAGAATTCTCTAGAATATCAAGCAACTTCCTACCATTAAGTGAGGGCCTATGGATTACTCAACTGATCTGGAATAAAGCTTTCCCTGTAAAAGTAAATTCTCTAAAGTAGAAATTGATATGGAATTTCCTTTGGACACAGTACTCCGATCTCAGACCTGGGAAATGAATGTGATCTATAACAAACCTAATAGGGGCTCAAACACTACGCAACCTCCTCCAGTGACCCCAAGGTAATAATTCTTTTCTGCTTCTGTTTCTCCTTTTCCTTTGGTAAAAGCATCTTGGGAATGCTTCTCAGAACTGCAGGAAAATGCCTCTTTCTAGACCTCTCCTCCTGAACTCCCATCTCAGTTTCACAGAGCTCCGGCATCAGCCCAGTTTAAAACTGGTCATGTCCAGTTTTAACCTCTTTGTTACTAAGATGGAATGATGCACACAGTCATCCACAGAAATTAATATGGTTAGTGGGAGCCTGTAGCTTACTGTAGTAGATCTGTAGTAGATCTGAGCTTTTGCTTTGTATCTTTCCCTTGGATTTGAACAGAGAGAGAATGGAGGTGTTTGTAATTTCTTTTCAAAAAGTTGATGCTCAATGTAGTGATGCTTCTTCTCTGCAGCAAGATGAGTAGGAATTGTTAGTTAAAAGAGTTAGTTTTACAAACCAGTGTATGTGTGACAAGGGATACAGTGTACGTGAGGAATGGTGGTTGGGGAATCACTTCTACTGTCTCGTCCATTTTTTACTCTCCTGGTTATGTGACAATCCTGGTTTGTAGACTCTCTTGGGATCTCAGAGATTGTGAAACTGAAGGTAACAGGGCCAGAATTAACTTCAAGTAATTACTGACCAGTCTCAATATCATTTATACCTCATGTGCACCTGTTTTAGCTTTTTATAATTCTCTTTGACCCAGCAGAGAGAAAGAAAATGTAATGCTTGATGCAAATTACAGCACCACTTTAGCTGTACATGCAAGCTGTGAAGACTTTTCACTCTGGCATTGCCTTTGTATGTTGCTCAACAGAGATTTGTCTTTTTGCTTCTTCCAACTATGGATCCGTCTTCTCTTTGGTCTCTTCAGGAGGCTAGGGCAAATTATAGCACATTGCTTTTAGCAGCTCTGAAAGAAAATTCATGTCGTCACATACAAAGACCAATATTTGAAAGGAGCTGTATATAGAAACGCCACATATTACCAGTACATGAATGAGACAGAGCAACACTTTCAAGAAGCAGGACCTGGAATGGAAAAGCAGAATATCTTTCTTTCAAAGACTTTGCCTTACCACTGTTTCTAGATACTCATCTTGGAACTTCTTCAGTTTTCTCTTGACCACTGGAACTTCTTCAGTTTTCTCTTGACCACTGTCAAAGATGTTTTATTGTTAAAGCCAGACTACTGGGGCTTCACAGACATTGCTACGGTTTAGTAAATGTGGAAGAAGGTTTCTCAGCCTTAACTATTAGACTATAAAGGGGAAAAATAATGTAAATTATCAAGAACAGATTGTACTGCATTCTGTAGGAACTGAAGTACTTCAAACAGAGTAACAATCTTTTAAACTAAATATTTCCCAACATATGAAAGTTTTCACAGTACTGCTACCCAAGAGCAAACTTTAAATATTATTAAAATACATAAAATTATGCTAGTAAGTATCCTTTTTAAGACCATTTATATCATTTCATTGCTATGCAGACTAAAGCATACTAGATCACCATAATCTAAAAGCTTAAAAATATTTTGGCTTTTTTGATCATGGGGCAGTTTACATGGCACCAGGCCTGCTGATGACAGATGGAGTTCACCTGTCTCAAAGTGGGAAGAGGATTCTAGCCCATGAGTTGGTGAGGCTGATTGAGAGGGCTTTAAACTAGGTCCGAAGGGGGATGGGGATAAAACCCAGCACACTGAAGATAAGCCTAGGGGCGGCAGGCCAGTCTTAGAGGGGAGATCAGTAGCCCAGCTGAAGTCCATCTACACCAATGCATGCAGTATGGGCAACAAACAGGAAGAGCTGGAAGCCATGGTGCAGCAGGAAGGCTATGACATAGTCACCGTCATGGAAACATGGTGGGATGAGTCTTATGACTGGCGTGCTGCAATGAATGGCTATAAGCTCTTCAGAAGGGATAGGCAAGGAAAGAAAGGTGGTGGATTGGCTTTATATGTTAGAGAGTGTTTTGATTGTCTTGAACTGAATGATGGTGATGATAAGGTTGTGTGCCTTTGGGTAAAGATCAGGGGGAAGGCCAATAAGGCAGATATCCTGATGAGAGTCTGTTACAGACCACCCAACCAGGACAAAAAAGCGGATGAATTGTTCTACAAGCGGCTGGCAGAAGTCCTGCAATCGCTGACCTTAGACTTCCAGAGTGCAGACTTTGGCCTGTTCAGGTCACTGGTTGAGAGAGTCCCTTGGGAAACAGTCCTGAAGGGGACAGAGGTCCAGGAAGGTTGGACACTCTTCAAGGAGGCAATATTAAAGGCACAGGAGCAGGCTGTCCCTGTGTGCCGTAAGATGAGCCGACAGAGAAGAAGACCAACTTGGTTGAAGAGAGAGCTTTGGCTGGAACTCAGGAATAAGAGAGTTTACCAGCTTTGGAAGAAGGGACCGGCAACCAGGAAGAGTACAAAGATGTTGTCAGGGCATGCAGAGAGAAAATTAGAAAGGCAAAAGCCCAGCTAGAACTCACTCTGGCCACAGTCATAAAAGATAACAAAAAATGTTCTTACTTAACAACAAAAGGAGGACCAAAGAGAATCTCCCCCCTTTACTGGATGAAGAGGGGAACATTGCCAGCAAGGATGAGGAAAAGGCAGAGACTTAATGCCTTCTTTGCCTCAGTCTTTAATAGCCAGACCAGTTATCCTCAAGGCAGCCAGTCCTCTGAGCTGGATGACAGGAGTGGGGAACAGAATAGTCTCCCTGTTATCCAGGAGGAAGCAGTTAGCAGTCTG
>NW_009629655.1:0-4404 GCF_000690535.1 Cariama cristata
AGAAATGCCCTGGTGAATCAACCTGAAAAACATCTTAAACTCCACTGACTGCAAACACATGGGTGGAGCAGATCTCATGTGGAGGAGACCTGTACCATTTGGGGTGTGCATGGAGCAACAGCTGGAGGCACCTCTGCTGTCCCTAGAGGTTTGCATGTGAGCAGCGGAGTTAAGCACCAGATGTTCTTATTGTAAGCTCAATACCACTGCGAAAGATAATAACAGGGTTAGAATTAAAACACCCTAACTTTTTCAGGTTTTTGTTAAATGACACGTACTCAGATTTTTTGGGGGGTTGTTTTCCCCTCCCATGACATTCTCTATGTCAGCTGTGTACTGGGACAGACAAAAGTCTCTGGTCGTTTCTAGTTACAACAGAATGGCTTTTCACTTGAAACACAAAAATTATTACAGCTAGGCTGTGATCAGAGCTGTCTGCCATTCCCGTGATGTTCAGCCCTTCAACTTGAAAGAGCCTAACTTGAGAGAGACCATTTAACATTTAATTGATTAATCATCATTGTGACTGGGCTCCATATTGTGCTTACTCTGCCTTTTGGTCTGACTGCGTTATCCGACCTAATGATTAAATCATTTCCAAATTTGTCTGCTATTTAGCAATGTGGAATAAAGGGCCTGTAAAAGACAAAGGGCCAGGACAGCAGTTCTGCTCATCCGAAGGGAAGTTTCCGAGGGCTTGAATTGATTCTTTAAATGTGCCTTCTGGCATGCCTTGGGGCATCTCCCCTGTCACTAGAGGTTTGCATGGGAGCAGCTGAGTCAAGCCCCTGGTGTCCTTATCATGAGCTCAGTACTACCACAGAAGATTTGGGTTAGGATTAAAACACCTTAACTTTTTCAGCTTTAGGTTAAACCACACTTAATTAACATGTTGGGGGGGGAAGGGGGTTTCCCCTCCTATGATGTCCCCCTTATCAGCTGCATACTGGGGATACAGGAGGTCATTGCTAGTTGCAACAGTATGGTTTTCCCTTGAAACAGAAAAATTGCTACAGCTGGGCTATGATCAGAGCTGTCTGGCACCCCCTTGACGTTCAGTCCCTCAGCTTGAGAGGCTGATACGACTCTTCAAATAATACAAGCTCATACAGCTGTGGTTAATCTGCACAGCCATATAACTTCATCTCTGAGGACACTTGCTGAAAAACCTGTAAGAACAGAGCAGGACATTCATTCATGTCCTGAGTAGCCAGTTAGGACCCCCTGCCCCCTCAAACCTCCCCCGAAGTGGTACAGCTGGAACAACCCAAGGGGTCTGTCAGTCCTTCCCATGTGTCTCCAGTACCTCCCATGGTGCGCAGCAAGGTGGGAAGGCAGTTCGGAGTCATGGGTCAAGTGAAGATCCAAATAATGTCCCTAGGAGACTGCTCCACGGTGGCTCTATTGTCAGCATTTGCACTTGTGTCTGCGTTGTGCTTGGCAGAGCTGGGGTTGGCGTCTGATACGGGGAAGTGCATTTGCATTTGCACTGCAGAGAAGTAGCAACTTCTTTTTTGTGATGAAGGTAAACGGGCACCTCAAGGGTAGAACAGGCACTCTCAAGGGAAAAACTTCAAGGGAAAAAGCAAGGACCACATTTTTGGGAATCAGGCATCTCTACTGAGACTGGCTTGTACGTCAAAAAGCACCAGCTAAATGCATGCGAAGGAAATGGGGAGCCCCAAAAGCCTGCAATCACCTTTCAGAGAAACTTTGATATATGGCAGTCTAAGCCAAGCTGAGCAGGAAAGGCTCTGGGTCCCCCTTTGTCAGCATTTTAAATGTTACCTGCAGGTCCCAGGCGGTGAAAGTCAGCACAACATCCAAGCACTTGGCACCACAAGAAAACCATTGTTTCCTATTTTATTGTCAATTTAATGAAGAGAAACGTGGAGGACAAACACAGGGGGGTGGTGAAACCAAGGAAATGGAAGTATATCTATCTCCTTGGTCCAGGTTCATAGCTCCTGGTGGCTCCCCAGGGGAGGGGATGGCATGCCTGGCATTGCAAATGTCATGCACAGGTATGCTTCATGGTCTTGGTGAATTTCCTAGTCCTGACTTGTCTGACTCTCACTGTCAGAGTTTGCATGGAGCCAAGAAGGGCTGCCACTGCCCAGCTCTGCTGCTCTGCTACTCTCTCCCTTCTCCCTCTCCATGGCATCCATGAGATGTACTACAGCTTAGGTCAGTTTTTCCGATGTTGTTTGATGAGACTGTCTGGGGGAAGTCCCAGTCCGTGTTGTGGTTGATGGTGAGGGGTTTCCCCTTCTTTTCTCCTTTACCAAGGCCTGGCCTGAGGAATGGGTACAGCTCTGTTGACTTTTTGATACAGAATTCGAGGATACAGTCTGAAGACATAATGTTGTAAAAGGAGAGTGTGCTTTGCTCTAAGTTCAAGTCCAGCCCAACCACTGGCAGTTGGACAGTACCAGCCCGCATCTTGGCATTGGCCTTCTCAGGCCAGTACTCCCCGTTCATACTTCTCAGTGACCAGACCCCATCCTCAGGGACGTCCTCCCAGCTCCTCTCTTTCAGTCTCTTCCTCACAGTGTCCGTCAGCACCCCCAGTTCCCAGTCCAACCCATCCCACACCTGCACCTCCCAGTAATGGCGCCCAGAGGCAAAGCCCTCCCTCCCCACCACAATGGGAGGCTGGTGCTCAGTGATGGCCCTCTCGGCAGAGGGTTTGTGCTCGACTGTTCTCCGGTCAGAGGAGACCAAAAGGTCAGAGTGTTTCTGTGCGTCATCCAGGGTGATGAGCACTGGGGAGAGAGGGGAAGAGCCATTAGTGACAACCAGGTGAGAGGACCAGGAGCAGAGATCCTCATGAGAAGAGGGACAAGGTGCCTCTTAGAGAAAGCACTGGAAGAAGTGCTCCTGCTTCCAGGTCAGCCTGCAGTCCAAGCATGGCTTCTAGCCCAGGGGTGATGCCACCTTCCTTCTGCCAGGCAAAGGACAGCTTCATTCCCAAGCGTGCTGCTCCCAGGTCTGTAGGTCTGCACTGTGAGACCTCAGCCACGGCTGTAGCTAGACCCAGGGGAACAGCCAGCCCACATCCATATGCGACTGCTCTGCAGAGAGCAACGTTTTGGCCAGCTTGTTCCAGAGGGAACAAAGGAGACTTGCTCCCAGTGCCAATACCTTTCCTTAGCTTCCAGTCCTCCTGCCTGATTCCACCTCCACAAACTTACCCATGTGGCTTCGAGCTTCTCTGAACTCTGTTAAAAAAGAAAACCCAAATCAAAAGCAAATACGCTGTGTTCAAAGGCCAAAACACCCATTCCAGGTCCATGTCCCTTCCACATTTCTGGCTCAGTGCCCGCCCAGCACTTGAGGAACGAGGAACGGTATCTCACAAGCGATTGAGAAAGCCTTGTGTTCTGGCACCAGCTGGACCTGGAGGAGTATCCGGCTGTGTGGACATGGCGTGGCTGAAGCCTGCCATGCAGAGAGGACTGTGGTGTGGGGCAAAAAAGGAGCTCCCTGGTGACTGAGCTGAGCACAGCCTTTCCACGTATTTGTGGTGCTCCAGCCCCCAGGATGTGCATCACGTGCTCCCAGCTGCACCACGGGGAAATCACGAAGCTTAGAGACAAACTCTCTGACCCTGCAGTACTCACTTCACTATGGGAGAAGCTGGCTCGCAATTCATTCCCATCTGGAGTCACTGATCTCTCCTCTAGCAGGAGCTCAGCCAAGTTCCCCATGGGGATAGGGCAGAAGGTCATGTCTGCGCTGTGCTTTGCTGGGACAGTCGGGTCGAGGGAAGAAGCTGCTACCAACCACACACAGACTTGTACATGAAGAGGCAGAGGACAGGAAGGTGCCTTGACTTACCTAGCTCTCTCTGCAGTGCATCTGAAACAGAAACAGAGAGTTAGGGGCTGCTCTTTGTTCGGTGAGACGGCACTACCACTGCTGGATACAGCCCAGGGAGAAGAATGACCACAGAGCAGGATAACTCGTCACCATCTGTCACCAGCTCCTGGCTACAGCATCGGAGGCAGCTTGCAGCTCCGCATTGCCAAGGGCACTGCACTTCTGTCTGTTATCCACAACGGCAACACCCTTTCCGTTTTCCACTGTAAATGGTCTCTTACCACATCGCAGCTTCAGATCGTCATGATCTGCAACAGAAGGAGGAGAAAAACATCTTTGCCTTTGCTGTTGAGGATTTGAAGAAGGAATTTCAGATGTCTCTGATTCAGATCTGCATGGCGGTTTGGCAGGGCCCGAAGGGACTGCGTGCCGATTTCCCCCCTGAGGATGGGGCCCTGGGGGAGCCAGGCAAGCCCATGTCCTCTCATTTAAGTGAGGTGAGTGCTGGTGATGGCTCCAGGAGGGGATTTTGCTCTGCAGCTACCTCGTATGCAATTTCCCTATAGTGACCTGGTTATGTGA
>NW_009629656.1:0-953 GCF_000690535.1 Cariama cristata
GTAATTATTTGTGGGGGTTTTGTTCTCCCCGTGGCCGCGGGAAGGGAATATCACGCTGGATACAGGGAGGCGAGGGACCGCGTAAACTCACCGCAACTCCTTTCCTAGAGGTAAAGCACCACAAGCGCGGGCTTAGCCGTACTTTTTGATGTCTGACGGCCCATCACCCTAACTGATGCCAATACTGTTACACTTACTGCATCATTTACAACGCCTTTACTCGCGTCTCTTTCTTATTTTTGAAAATAAAGGGGTTTTTTGACCCGTCCGGCCCTCAGAAGGCATACCCTAGCCTAAAGCATCCTTAGTAGGACGAGCAGCGATAGTTCCCGCTGCAGGGTCTCATTAAAACCGACAAGAAAATAGAGATTGAAACATGATAAAGCCATATAATCTATTCTGACTGAGGCTAAGCTGTGTAAGCATAGGTGTTTAAAGCTTGATAACCTCGTTCTGTTATTTCTTTTGCACACGTACGTTTAAAATGGAGAAAATGGTCATGTTTATTTAATTGTAGATCTATAGAGACATAGATGTGTATGGAACTGACACCTGTCGTAAGCTCCGAAAGAGGAGATCACACTGTAAATGCTTTCCGCTTTTTTTTTTTTCTTCTTTTTAATTATAAACGCTCTTCTGAGTCAAATAGCTACAGGAAAACTTTACTAAGTAAACGTCCTACCAAAAGTATCGTCGAAGTTGAACTAATCTTCGGTTGGGACAAAAACCCGCGTGGGGTCAGCCCCGTGTTTCCCACGCCGGACACCTCCGAGGGGACCGCTGGCAATTTTTTTTTCGCTGTTTTATTAAATTCCGAGTTGGAGTTGACTGAATTTCCCTGGGTTTCTTCTTACTTGCGGGGCAGCGGGGTGAAAAACGTGCTAAAATTAAAGGACCTTGCAGGGAGGGGTAGAAAAGAAGAAGAAAAAAAAAGAGATCATTTTTCTCGGTTC
>NW_009629657.1:0-7043 GCF_000690535.1 Cariama cristata
ATTTCTTCCCCCCCCCAAGCAATCTGGATGCCTGTCCCCACTGACTGCTAAGATGGACTGCTCCTTCCCTTTCCAAATGGCTGCAGCAAGTTTAATGCAGAGCTGGGGGCTTCGCAAAGGATAAAGCCCCTGCCTTGTTTCTCCTTTCCCCTGTGCACCTTTTCCTAAATCAGGGGTAGAAAAGTTGCTACAGATAGCTCTGTTTCCAAACTGTGCCTGCATGGGTGTATCTATCTGCATGTCTTGCAGACATGCTCCACGTAAGGAGGGTTTCTCAGCCACATTGTTAGCCCACTGGCTGCTGGGGAGGGCATGAGAAAAGTTGTTTCAAGCCTCTATATAAAATTTCCAGGAGAGACAATTGTTTCTAATAATAGCCCTGGCAGCGGTTTAGCAATACAACATACACAGATGCGGGAGAGAGCTAGCAAATCTCCTCTCCCAGGCAAGCCAGATCGCAGGGAAAGCTGAACTCCCAGTTTGTTGGTTTGGTTTGGGATTTTAAAACATGGTCCTGAACAAAAAACCCGGCACCGCTCGCCCTTTCCACTGGGAAGGGGGTGTGGTGCCTGTGCCTGCGTGCCGCACTTCACGGGCACGGCTGAACTGGGCTTTCCCAGTGCCTCGGGTATCGAAAGAGGCTGAATCCTGGCTCTGCCCAGCACCAGCTGGATATCAGGCTGTCCGGGACTCAGTTCCCTCTAGATTGGACCCTGGGGTCTGATGAGCATCCCCTATCCATGCATGGAGGGGGTTGTTACCGGCGTGGATGTCTGTGCCATTTTCCCTGCCTAGAATTGTCTGCCAGGCACCAGAGAGATCTTGATGGAGCTGAAACTACCAGACTGATCCCCTTTCTCCTTGCGGTGATGGCAGAGGGCCCGGCAGGAGTGCTGCTGCCCGCGTAGCTGCCTCCACACTACTTGAACCCGCGATGCTAACCCTGGCCGGGCGATGGTTCACCCGCTCGGCTTGGTAGCTCAGAGCTGCTTGTCTTGACCTCCCTGGCACAAGTTACTGGTAGCCAGTTCTCTTCCAAATATTAATATTTTTAAGGCGGTTTTAAGTACCAGTGTCAAGTGGGGACGTGCCGCAGGAGGGAGAGCTGCTTGTGGGGTGGTTTCTGCAGCCCAGCTGTGCCACTGAGCAAGGGGGGCTGTGGAAGAAGCTGTGGGGAGCTAAGGATATATTGTTTCTTGTAGTGAGAGGGGATATTTTGAAGGATATTCAGGTCAGCACCACCTTGCACTGCTGCTAAGGTCAGCTGTGTCTCTCTGAGGACCAAACAAACTGAAGGAGTTGGCATTGGTCATCCTTCACGTTGTGAGTGGCCCCATCCAAATCGGTTCCCACAGTGGGGATAAGTGCACCAGTGGGGCATAGCTTGTGGATTTATGCACATGTAAAATAAACATTTTGTTCTTAGGTGAGTTTTTGTTTCAAACACCCAGGCTAGAAATAGAGGATCTCTGCCATTATTTGAGCATAGATACACTAGTAAGCCACTTGCAACCCTTTGGGGCAAGCTACCCATTTCTCCTGATAGATGGTTTCTGTCCCATTGCCATGTGTCTGAACTGGTTATTGCATGAAAAATGCAAGTCAATATTTGGTGATACCTGTAGTCACAGCATTGGGTCACTCAGAGCCCTACGGCAATGCAGTATCACTTGGCGCAGAGAGCATCTTCCGTAGATATCGTGTCAAATTGTTTAGCCAAGTCAAGAGCTTCGGTTAGGGTGTTGGGTGTTGTTAGTAGGGACATAAGACTGGAAAAGATTTCCCAAGTCACAGAGTCTAGTCCCATGTATCACAGGTAATTGCAGTCATACAGATCCCCTTTGTTGCTACTGTTGCTTGCTGTGTGCGTAACTGCAAGGTTTGAATGCAGCTTAACAACAGACAGCAAAGGCAAAGTAAAACTGCAAGGTATGACTGGGGGAGAAAAAGCTGTATTAGGGAGAATTTGAAAGGGGTTGGGGAGTCGCCGAAGTCTCAAGTCCCAGTCTGGTAGGACTGCGAAGAAGGAAGGGTCATGTGTTGTGAGAGGGTTGAAACACACTGGGAAGGTAAAAAAGGAGTGTGCTGATCCAATGCCAACCAAATTTGGGGTCAGGGCTTAGTGGTGTCCCCTTGAAGATGCAGTAAGGCACTGTGTGACCTACTTCTTGTGAACTAAGCAGGAGCAGGTTGGATCGTTGGGACAAGCAAAGGCTACTGTCACGCATGGAGTCACGCTCATGCTCAGCTCTCAGGGACCTTGGCTGTCTTTCATCCAAAACACTCTAGGTTTGAGGCAGTCAGTATTCCTGTGCCTCTGAGCTGCACCAAAAATCCCCATCTAGCTGGGAGCCATCCCAAAAATGCCCCATCTCCTGGGGAGCTGAGGGAGGCAGTGCTGCGGGGTGAGCTGTAAGAGTATGTGATGGTGGCGCCTGGGGTCCCCAAGCTTCATTGGAGGATGGGGTGTGCTTGGGTGCACAGATGGATCCCAAGGTCACTCGTCAATGCCAGTCTCCAGTCGTCCTTGCTGGCTTGCTCCTTCCAGCAGCTGGAGGTGTGGATTGCCCTGCAGCCCCAGTGCAAGCAGAGCACGGCATCCCGGCAGGCAGCAAGGTCTGACAAGGTTAAGCTGCGTTTGAATTGCTTGCAAGCCTCCTCCAGCTCCAGATCCCAGTTTTTCCCAGCCTCTCCCAGGCCGTACGGTTCCCTAAGCCAGCAGTGGATTGCGCAGCATGTCCTTGGGGACCACTGCAGCTGACAACATCCCCTGATATTTCTCCTCCTTCCCGACTTTTAACAACTTAATCCCCAGCCCTCCTGTAAATCTCAAATTCCTAGAAAGCCACAAATGATTTTCTGAGACTGCACGATGAGTTGGAGCCCCTGTCTTCTGCTCTGGAGATGAATCCCATCTCAAGGACCAAAAATCACTTTGACTGCTTTTCTCCGTGATCTGACACTGAGAAGAGACCCCAGCCAGATATTTCATCAGCTCTGAGATTCAGGGAGCATTTTCACGTTGATGAATCGCAAACACGTAGGGTTTGATCCTGCCTCCCTCTGCTCCAAGTCACCTTTGCACCCCACCTACTCACTGGTCAATGGCAGCCTGAAGGTTTATTCCTTGCCTACGTTGGGTTCTAGTGGGCTGCCTGCCAAAATAAGTAGTAGAAGAGCTTGATATACCTCCCCTTCCCTGTGCATTCCTGTTTCATGGCTGTGTTATACTTCCCTATGGCCCCATGCATGATGCCAGATACCCTGGGTGCATCTCCATGGGGTGGGGTGGGACTTCAGCCATTGCTCCTTAAAGTGCAAAGGAGACCAGAGGAGCAGGGATCATCTGATTTCCAGTGCAGTTGACGATGCTCTTGCTTACAACCCCCTCTGGCTCCTTTCCTAGCAGATACACCATCCTTCTGCTCTTGTCCTGAGCTTCTGTGTGACATTTCATGCGGTGTTAAACAGTTGTTGTGTCCCACACTCAAGAAAAGATCACTGGTGGGTAGCAAAATGCTCTTTTTACCCTCTGTCTGCACTGGCGGGATGTGGTGTGACCTAGTGTACTAATCTTTGGGAAAAGTCCTTGAGGGCACAAAAAAGGAGGCAAGTTGAGCCTTTTTTACTTAAAGACACTGTAAAAGGGTCCGCTGAAAATTGCATAGAAAGCTGCAAACCAAAAAGAGGTTGCTATTCCCATTTTGGCTACAGAAACCCTTTGTACGTACACTTCCACGTGTAACGCGTAAGATTTTGACAATGGCTGTTGGGCTTGCCAACCCACAAGGCTCAGGTTCTGTGTTTAGATTTTTTATTTTTTTTTCTTTGAAGTTCCCAGATCTCCCAATCAAAATAAATCCACCCTTGTTTGGGTTTCCTGACTGCATGGGATCGAACGTGGCTGCAGCCATACCACACACGCTGCAAGCGCTGTTGGCATCTCGTCCATCCGAGCTGAAATATTGCGTGCCGGGAAGCGCTTTGCAGATAGTGAGGCAGCCACAGGCCGACCCCGCTGCTTTCACACCGGGTTTATGCAGGACAAGCTGGGGCTGGAAAGCTGCCGCATCAAGTGAGCAGCTTGGAATGACAGCACAAAATCTGAAGCTGAAACATGGCACCTGTCCCAGAGAGGGGAGCGTGGATGGAGCTCTTTACACCTTTAAAAATAGTTTTGTCCTTGCTTTGCACGGACGGTATCTCTCCTGGCTGTCCCCAGCTAGGGTTTTGGGAAGATGTCCACCATCTCAACACGTGCCTGCCACGTGTGTTCTTGTGTACCACCAGACACTCTCATTTCCCAGTGAAATGGGGCACTCAAGGGGACACAGATGATTTAAGGGATGTGTAATCAGATACAGTGCTTCCTTTGTGTGCACACACACACCCCCCCCTAGCATGGAAGCACGCTGGAAAATAAATTTGGACGGTAACTTTCACTGCCTCTGCAATTCTGAACAGGAAAGACCAAAAAACTGAAAAAAAAAGCACTGTCTGAAGTGGTCTGGGCTCCCTGGCATGCTTTGCAGCCCTGTTGGGGGTGGTGATGCAGCCGTTGAAGATGTCACCCAGACCTGTGCTTCAGGAGGTGGGGGGAATAGGGTGGAAGGACACTTGTGCCTGCCAAGAGCAGGGACAGCTGGAGGGAAGCACTGAGACTGCTTTGCCTTTGTGTTGCACCGTGGAAGATGCTTTCTGAAATGCTCTGGGTGTGCTGATGGCAATTCTGGGGGGAATCTGCGAATGTAAAGGTGCTGGGCTGTGTCCTCACTTTCTCAGTCCCCTCTCGCAGGCACAGTCGATGGCGTACGTGGCAGAAGGTTGCTCCAAGATGGGTATCGAATCCTGGGAGCTAAGGGCTCAGGGGTATCAGATCCAGCCGCTGAGTTTGCAGACATTGCATCAGGCTGTTCTCTCTTCGCTTCCCATCCTTAACTCTTCTGCATTGATTCTGCATGGTATTAAAGAGCTGCTGTGTTTTGTTTGAGAAAGGAACATCCTTCCTTGGCTCTTAAAAGGCAGAGGCATCTGGTACAAAGACAGTCTGAAGTCAAGGCATTTATTCCAGGTTCCACCTGTGCAGAGGCTACAGCATGTCCATATTTATTATGGTGTGAGGTGTCATGATGCAGAGAGGACCAGGTCTTGCTGCACCAATAGACAAAGCATTCTCAATACAGGCAATGCAAAGTCCTGGCATTACTCAGAAGATGAATGGGAGTATAAACGTGCAGGTTATAGGTCCTGGAGGCAGCTTTCCCTGCTTGAGCCCAGAGTGAGGTTAGTCTTAGCTCTAGTCCTCACCATTCACACAGGTACTCAGCATCAGGAGCCATCAGGACAGGGAAGGCAGGTAGGATGCCTTCATGCTCCTCACACATCGAGGTGTGCAGGCAGAGCCCATGGGAGATGTCCCAGTCCTGTGGCCCCATCTTTGCCCTGCTCAGCACAGGGTATGCTCTCAAAAAAAAGCAGGAGCAGAAATGGTCAAACCAGACTTTTGCCTGTTTCTAAAAAAAACACCTGCATCTCTGAGGATGACTCAGCTGCTTGTCATTTGAATGTGCTCTGCATCTCGCCCCATCCTTCCTGTGAAACCCTGTTGGGGATGATGCCCACTCAGCACTGATCCCATCAGCTGCTGCAGCTCAGGCAGAACCACTGGCAGCTGCCCAGCCGGGGCACCGGCCACAGCCCTGACTCTCGACATCAAACGGATGTCAAACCCGCTGATGAGCAGTTGCTGGAAACAACCTGGTGACATATTTTCCACTGGAAGCATATCAGTTCTTAGAGTGTTTTTCAAAATAAGAAAAAAAAAATACCACAAAACAAACACTTCTGTGTATGGATTAACATTTTACCTTTTTTTTTTTTTCCACATCTGGAATGACTGGCAAATGAGTTTTCTGTTATGTGTTATATATAACACTGCTCAGTGCTATCTATTGACCCGCTCTGTTATAGAATATCTGAGTGATACACTGCCCAGTGCCTTGGCTCCATTGATCAGGGCAATCACCACTCATACCTGCGAATGTTTAGTGAGACAGTAGGTACAAAACACTCAATGAGTGCTAAAAGAACATTTTAAGCCCTAAATCTTAATTTGTCCTTTAAAAATATTTCACACGTACTACCGCTTCCACTGCCTTGGGTCACTTTGGTCATCTTCCTACAAACCTACATTGATTTTTTTCTTTTCACCAGCAAATCACATTAGTTTCAGTAGCAAATAAATCATCCTGTTCTCCTCTATAACTAAACCAAACCTCCTGCAAATGTTTTCCCAGAAGACTTGGATGCTCTCACGTAATTACCACCCTGTCTGCATGTACAAACGAGTGATATCCGGAACAGTTTGCTGAAAATATGCCATGTTTGAAGTGTGAAACTGTACAAAAAATTACATTTTTATGTGTGTTTACAAGGAATTAAAAGTCAGACGTAGGAGAGATTAACAGACATGCTAACATCTTTGGGAAAAATAATAATAATAATCTATTGCTATGTACTTTAGTGCCACATGGTCGTTATCATGATGATGACTCATGGTGCTTGCTGCAGTACGTAGTAGGGAATGAACCAGAAGGTGACCAGGAGTCCCTGCAGAGAAGTTGATGTGACTTATAAAAGGCTGTGGAGTCCATCATAGGTAAAGGATTGCCCTGGTGGATAATTTAGAACCTTTTCACTTAGACCATGCTGTGTCCTTTGTGTGTAGCGAACAGAGTAAATACGGAGCTCTTCTAGGGGATGCAAGACCCTCCGAGGACCAATCACGGTTTTCTTGAAGCATAGCTATGCTCAAAAGTTGATGAAGCACCTGTCCCAGGACCATGCTGCTTGTCCTTCTGTAAAGAGATCAATCTTTCCCTCTGAGCATCCCATTTTAGTTCTGCTGTTGATATTTATTTCTTTGGACTGCATTAGGGACTGGCAACCCAAATGATGGATCATGGCCCTTGTATATAATGTGCAAACATGGGATGAAACTACAGAACTTGCCTTAGAGTGATTATTATCTAGAAAATAAGTTA
>NW_009629657.1:7059-19352 GCF_000690535.1 Cariama cristata
AAAAAAAGCTTGCAAAATTAAGATGTTCTTCACACAGTTTGACTGAGCTGAGCTAACTCAGGAGAAATTTACATACAGGGCAAGTTATCTTCAGTGTTAACTCAAAACTTGGTAGCAAGGAAGATTGTCTAACTGGCATCTTATTAACATAGGCCTGACGGGGCTCTTTTTTTGCTATGTTTTTTGGTGATAGTGGCACTTTTACAGCCCTTGGGCATTGCTTTGGCATACAGATGAATAGCATAGTACAGATGAATAGTCCTAAGGTCCGTAAGGCAGCACAAGGCCATAGGCTGCCCTAGCCACTCGCCTTACACTTCCCATAGGATGCAACCCTCCGGTTGCAGTGGTTTCACATGGATCAAGTGGTTTCACCGCACCTAAGGGTGCTTCTTAATGGTCAGTGCGAACAGCTCATCATCTGCTCTGTAAACAGTGATGAAGAGCTGAGCAGGGCTACAGCTCTCCTCTCTCACCGGGACTTGCGGTCAGCTCCAGGCAGGAGCTTGTCTGCCAGGTCCATGACGTTGTGCAGGAAAGTCCAGTAGGAGAGGATGGAAACCCCATCCCCTAATTCAATTAAAACTCATCTGCATGAAAACACTGACAGCAGGGAAGAGCCCCAAGCTGGTTGGAGGAGGAGCATCTGGGCTGCCTCAATTGCACGATTATTTATTCTTTAGTTATTCCCCGTGCAGCCCTTACCCATCATTGGGTGCAGCCAGCACACTGCATGTGCAGAAAGGCTGTAGGAGCAACACAGGCTTCCCAGGTAAAAGTGGAGGGGACAGCTACAGGATCCCAGTTCGAAGCAAGGTTTTAAGAGCTCTGGCATGTTCTTGACCTAAAAACGCTGGCCCAAAGCAGGTATCCATGTTGAACCACCTGCACAACTGACCGGCTGAGTCAAGGTTTATCAAGACATACTTTTCCTCAGTGCAGAAGGGGTTGCAAATCTATAAGGTTTAAGACATCTGTGGACAGTGAATCCTCTAGAATAAAAATAATAAATAATACTGAAAATTGTGTCACCTTCCTGTGGTCAGCCTCAGCTCCAGAGCTCAGAGGATGTTCAGACCAGCCATCTCAAAGATCCTACACTTTCCACTCCTGCTTTGTAAATAGTGGGGATAATGCTTGGAAGCTGATATATTTTTTATACTGGCAACTGGTTTATTTTCTGGCCAAGAAAGGGAATAGAAAGAGTTACAAGGGTGAAAGAGTCAAACGTAGTGAAGAGAATGCGTCGGGAATGCCCTCTCCTCCTGCATCAACATCAGAAGGCAGGGAGGGTGTGAGATGTTCTGCTTCCCTTTGTGTTTGAAAATATTTAGAGCTGTATTATTTTTAAGAAAGAAAACAATACGTGACATAAACCAGCACAATCTCCATTCTAGTGAGGAAGCCAGCCTGTCCAGGAAAGGACTTTCTTATCTCAGGATATAACTGAAATCAGGCCTCCAAGGCTGGCCACTCTCAGAGCGGTGATTTAGACATCTGCGGGGTAATACCCTGCTTGGTTTAAAATGTGGCGTCAGAATTAGATTTAATTCTAACTACATGGCTCAAGCACCAAGTGTTTTGAGGTTAAGACGCGGCGTTCCCAGCTTTAAAGTTCGCCTGAGAGTTATTGCTTGATGTTGTAAATGGACTTAAGAACCATAGGAGACGGTTTTTCATTTCAGCCCTGATACAGTAAGCCACTTAAACACTTGCTTATGTCACACTGAAATAAAAGGGATTTATGGACACAGCTATGTGCTTTGCTGAATCAGAGCATTTTTGCTGAGCGCTGTTTAGAGGAAGCATGAGAAATAACCTGTGCAGATGTCCCTGGGTGATGCTGGAACCCGAGCAAGGATGGAAAGTGCTGCGCAGAGGAAGCAAGGAGCCCCTGGGCAGGCCAGGAACTCTTTTGTCAGCTCTCAAGACAAAACAGGGAAGTCACCAGGTCACTCAGCCTTTAGCTTGCCTTAATTTTTATCCCATCGCTCCCCGTCGGCATCCACACAATGGCTGGGGCGCGCCTTTCGCGGTGTGCTTCCGCCGGGGTGACGCTGTGGCTAGCACCATCCCACCTCCTTTCTCGAGGAGGACTCTTGCTTTCTAATTACTGACGCTGTTTTTTTTCCTCTCCTGACAAACGAGCATTTGCACAAATGATTGCAACACTTGATGCAACCCCTCTTAAACGCATCCCCTGTGCAATAGGTAACGTCAAGCTCCTCCAAGGGATGGCAGCACTCACTCCCTGAAGGATAGGAGAGGTTTTTAAGAGCTATAACTGTAACCATGGTTTCAGCAATTTCATCTCCATTCCCTAGTCCATGGGTAAGGACATTGATTTTTCAAGGGGTGGGATAAAGAGGCTCATAGGGAAAGCCAAAAGCCTTGCATGCGATACGTTACTCCAGTCCTACCAAACCTGTGGGAGATGCTGCGTCACTGTCGGTGTATGTTTTCTGGCCATTCAATCCAGCTATGGACTGTGCATGTATTTCACAGAGCCTCAGAGCACTTCCATAACAGGGAAACCTATGCTGCATTAGAAGATGGAGTCTGGTTATGCATCAGCCATCGGCTACTTCTCTTCGTATCACCATTATTCACATCTACGGCACCTTTCCTGGGCCCATCTTTTTAGCTCCAAAGCTCCATTTGCCACTAAGTTCCCTTGAAAGGAAATGCTAAAAAGGTGCTTTTGTTTCTTTGAATATGCAACGTCTTCATTCTCCTGCAGAAGTACCGCTAGAAGATGGCAGGTGCCTGAGGATGCGGCAGGGATACTCTTCCTAGGGAAAAAGCAACTGACTTACAGCTAACTTCTACTGCTCCAGAGCACCAAATAGCTTTTCCAATAAGAAATCATCACATGAACAAATCTGAACAGCAAAAGTATTGTCTAATGGGTTCCTATGCAGTTTCCTAGTGAGAAACATTGGTACTTCTGTATTGGCTTATTTCAGAAAGCTCAGTTCATGTTATGCACTGTGTCTCTCACCTTTACAGACAGGGCAGGCTATACAGACCTGTGCTCCCTATGACAGGAGCCTTGTGCCAAATAAAAATAATTTTTCTCCCTCTTGAGAAAATAATTACAAACCAGACTTTCTACTATTGGCTTAGGAAAGACTCATGGAAACGAAATAAACGGTAGAAATAAGGACCGTGCTCAGAAACAACAGTTTCTCCTGACTGTTCCCCCATTCTCAGAGCTTCGAGACGCCGAGGGTCAGGTGGAAGCCCTCGTGCCTGAATATGACCCGTTCTGGTGAAGAGGAAGAGCAGGGGAAGGGAGTGTGCACGAGGGCTTTGGACCTGGACCATAAGATGGCATGAGCAGTGCTGCAAACCACGGTGATGTGCACACCAGAGCAGGGCAGCGTGCAAGCCCCATGACTGGGACAGATGAACCAGATTTGTACCAACAGTCACCTCACTCCTCTTCTTCAGGGATTACTCCCACTGAGTCACAACCAAAGGACTGAAAAAATGAGCAAGCCCCAAGGGCAGGCTCCTCTGGGCAGAGCCTTCCCTGCTCCCGAGCTGCCCGGCCAGTGCTGTTCCCCAGCAAGCACACAGTCAGCTGTGGCCAAGTCCCCTCTCCCCAGGTGCCCGTGCAAGAATCGGCCCTGTATCTCAGCTCTTTACACACTATTTCACAGTCATCTTCATCCCGGTCACCATCAGTATTATTTATTGGGTGCTGATGCAGACCAGCAACTGGGGAGGATGCTCTGCGAACACATGGCATAAAAAAGATAGTCCATTCCTCTGGGATCTTGAAGTGCAAGTGTAGGACAGGAGATGACAGATGGATGAAGGTAAGCGAAGAGACAGTGCTGGTCAGTGTGACAGACAGCCGCTTGCACCACCGGCCCTGATTCAGCAAAGTGCTGCCACATGCACAAAATAAACTGTGCAGACATCAAAACCACACCGCCTTTCCTCCCTCTCTCTCCCTGCAAGCTTAGGAGTTGCCAGGATAGGAAGGCAGTAAGAAGTGGTCAAGTGGGGGCAGGTTGTTTAATCTAATAGTTTATTGTAATCAGCAGGCTGTCATCTCTCCCTACCTCCTTTCAGTGGGTCTGTCCAAACGGCGGGCAAAGCCACACAGATTTTTGTATATTCAGCACAGTAATTGCCTCCCATACAGGCAAATATTCTGCCTCCAATTATAATTTCTGATCTGAGTCATGGAAGAATACACCGTATTCCTCTGTATTTCTGCAGTCACAGGCTAATGAAAAGTCCCGTAGATATTTATAGAACTGCCATTGTAAATAGCGTTTGCGTTTGGTGCCTTTGAGTTATTTAGTGTGACGGCACTTTCACCAGGAGGGTTTTTTTCATTTTGAAAGGGAAAGGTTCCCTTTGGAGCTGTTTGCTCCCGTCGCCTTTGCTGTTTGTGTTGGATGGAGAAGTTCTGTGGGCAGTTGCTGATAATTTAGTGACAAAGTGACAGGCGCGCGGGGATTAGCTGAGCACAGTGTGGGTTTTCGGGCTGTGTCACAGACAGTTTATAGGATTCTCCGAGACAACGTTTGGAGTTACAGTGAAGATGAATAGAGAGGAGGGCAGTTGCCAGTGTAGTTCATGCTGCAGAGGAAAACAACTGCCAGCTTGCCTTCCCTAGGAAACCCATTGTGTAAATATTTGGGTAGGAGCCTCCAAAGGAGATCTGAAGTCTTGTGATACAGGTAACTAAAATGTCCTTTCCTTGAGAAAAACAGCTATGATCTGGGAGATCCCATGAGTAAGCATGAGAGAGGTTTCCTTTCTGTAGCATCCCTGTATTAGAGTAAACAATTGTGTATGTTGAGTCTTGCTGTCACTGATGGATCTCAAAGCATTTTGCAAAGGAGATCAGCATCAGTTTTCCGATCCTCAAGGTGCAGAAGCCAAGGAGCAGAGAAAGCACGCACGCATTGTGTATGATCAGCCCTCCTGCACACTAATCCAGCACCTCATCCACACAAACACATCCCTTCAGATCTTCTCGTGCCTTACAAGCACCATCTGTGTTTGTGTATTGAAGATATATTATCCCTAGTCTTTACACACTCATGTATATAAATGACAGAGCTTTTTAAAAGCGCTCATGCTCAGTTCTTCAAGCACTCGGGGGTCATGCCGTGTGTGCAGGCACTAAAAGAAGTGCCAGATTTTCAGAAAAATGTGACGTATTGAGCTGTTTTGAAAAAAAATATATCTGTTCTGTATTTTGGTGCATAATTTCCATCTGAGTTTGTGATAAGTCTGGCCCATGAAATGCACGTGGCTCATATTCACACCCAGCATGTGCAGCTCCCTGCCATATGGATGAACCGTTAGCACTCAGGAGTGTGTAACACAGTCCCATCTCTTCGTATGTCTTGAGAAGCATTGGAAATTTGAGGGGTTGATGTGGATACAGCATGCTGGTTGTTGGAGGACTCTGCTCGACTGAGCACTAGAGCTCGGCTCCAGGTATGGGACAAACCACGAGCAAGCATCTGAGCGAGCAGCAGGCGCAACCGTGGAGCTCACCTGGGAATTGTCCCACCTAACTTGAAATGTCTGAAAATTCTCTCTGCTTTGAGCAAGAAGGGCATCTAGACTGTTAGGTTAAACTAGACACTTGATTTTTTACTTTCTGGGGTTAGGGTATAGGGCTCTTGCCCTCCAGAAGGAAATTAGGGGACTGTGTTGGTACAGGAAAACTCACTCACTGAGCTCACGGTGAAATGCAGGACTTGATTAGGAGCAAATTCCTCACTTCCCTGCCACATCAGGTGTCCTTCTCTTCTGTCAACAGCCCTGCTCAACCATTGCTTCTTGTCTCTTTGCTGGGATTTTGCTTTTCCGTGGTGAAGGGAAAGCCATGTCTTTGTGCCTCTTGGCTCTCTGCTCCCCTCAGCCTTCTCTGGGTAAGAGCCTTGGGAGAGGAGAACCTTGATTTACTCCTTGTAGTCTTCCTTCATTCAAACTGTGGTGCTGCTCAGCTCATGCTCAGTGACCTCCTGCTCCCATGTTCCCATCTATAGGGCTTTGGGGTTGATTTCCCTTCTCTGCTTACACTGAGAAGCAGAAGGGGGTCCTTGACTCGTCCCCCAAGAGCTGGCCACAGCCCCATCCATCGCAGTGCAGCAGATACCACAGATCAGTCAATTTGCAAAACGTCAGAAGCAGCATCTTTCTACGCAGACAGACTGTGCTAAATCAGTTCCCTCTTGCTGTGCTTTGAAACGTTCCCGTTTCTTGCTCTGACAAACTAGCAGCGTTTGTATTGATCTGACAATGCAAAAAAGCACAGTGTGGGCTTCAGACACCTGGTGGAATAATAAAACAGAAAGAAGGGAGGGCAGGACCATCATATTTTAGCTTATATCAAGTAGGAAGTCTGTCTTCTGCCTTCTTTTCTTTTCTCTTAGAAAGCATCATTTATTTCTGAGGGAAGTGAAAAGCTCCATGGCTGGGCATCCTGTCTACAGAAGGAAATACTGTAGCAGATCTCCAGCCACGTACACTGTGGTCCTTCTGAGCTTCAAGGTATCAGCCAAGACAAAACCAGAAGCTCCTTTACCGCCTGTGTTGGTACCTGGGGCTGGGAGCAGGGGTCAGTGCTGGGTCTCTTTCTCCCCCTGAGGTTGTGCGGTAGCTGATGCATCCTCTCCAGCTCCTGCAGCAGCTCTTCACCCTCTCTTGTGCAGAAAAGCCTAGGTGGAAAAGGCCTGCAGGCCACCAACTGGGGTCATTAGCCTGTAGCATGAACCTTCAAACCACTGAGAGGCAAAGGAAGATGGTGGCACTAAAGAAATAAGGTACCTGCCTTGCTGTGTGCTCACACGCTGCGTGATCAAACTATAAAAACGATTGCGGTCTTTTACAGCCACTTTGTGAATGGACAGAACTGCTGGGGACAAACTGATGTGAAAGCAGTGTGCTTTCCCTTCCCCTTTTTTGTAAGTGATGTTCATGAAATGCCTTGCAGTTAGTCAACCATCATGTGCTGCATTTCAGAGCTTCACTTTATTCAGATGCTTCACGTTACCAGCTGTTTGCACTTGGGATTTCTTTAAGCGGTGAAAGCACTAAGGGGATACAAAACTCTGGGTCGGAAAAGCATGGAGAGCTAAAGAAGATCCACATGGAAAGCAAGCGCTTTGCTGAAACGCTAAAGCACAAAGTCAAACATCTCAGAAAATTTTCCCTCTTCCCCTTTTCACCTTCTTCTATTCTTATTTCACTTTGTTATTACCAATGGAGCATAACATGCAAGAGCTGGACTGTGTTTCCATCCCTGCCATCACATGTTACTGCCACGATAAACTCACTGCTTTATCTCTTGCCTTTGGTAAACTCAGTTAGAACTGGAGTATCGGAGCATACTCACCATCCTGGGGATGCAGTAGATATGTGACAGTAAGAGGACAAGAGAGATGTCGAAGCAGAGCTCAGTCACCCAGAGTTTTATCTGCTGGGGAAGACCATCAGAGTTAGCTTGCGGTTCCCTGCGACCACATGAACATGACCCACACAACTCTTATTGTAAGCAGGGCAAACCATTGAGAAGTCCTTCTCAAGCCTCTAGCGTAGCTTCACAACTGAGCTGAGTACAGACTTCATAGAGAAAAATCTCACTCACCAAGTAATATACCTTATGAGAAGCCATATTTTGCATAACATTACTTACTGGAGGAACTCTCGTAAGAAGACAATTTATTGCCATGGTGGTAACTGGCTGACATTTATGAGAAGCCTTGTTTTACAAGGCTTTCCTTTGGCTGCAATGCCAGGGCTCCAGTTGTGCTCATGGAAAACAAGAAGGAAAACAACGTTATTTAGCGTGCACAATACTCCAGAGGCATGCTGGTGTGAATAATAATGGGGGTAAAGTCTGCTTGCATCGCATGGGTTTGTGCATTCCAGGATTGTAAATTTGGAGTGAGTTGAAGGGAAAAACTCATTTTGACTGAAGTTGTCTCATAATAAATGCCGTATCTTGCATGGCCAGCTTGAGGCTTAAGAGAGCGGTTGGCATATCTGAATTTTTGCTATGAGGAAGAGGCCGGGGCCAGGGTAAGACTTGGTCTGACCTGGCCCCAGGAAAGGGGGAAATGGATGTGGGACAATGTTGGCAAGAGGGAGGATAGCAGCACCCGGGAGAGCCTGGTGGATTCCTGTGCCGAGAGCCGACAACCGGCAGGCTGAGGGTGATGCTGCTGGCAACAGCCAAGGTTGCAGACCCCATGGTCATGGTCACACACCACCTGGGCTTTGATATGGGCAAAGCTGATGGCAGGGCATCCACCACCGCTTTCTGGATGACAGTACATCGAGCCCCCATCAAGCCACAGGAGCAGGTGATTTTCAACCCGCAGAGCTAAAGCAGAAAGCCGAGCTGTCCTCAGTTAACCCCTCGAGCCCACATCTCCCCGCTGTCTGCAAGGAGGCTTTGCACCAGGGGCTCAGCTCAGCTGGTGCCAGTGGGGAGAGGTGATGGGTGAGGGCAGAAATGCCCAGGGTGCTGTGGCAGCCACATCCCCAGCAGCTGGTACCCCCCCTGCCAGGCTCCTGTGGACCCTCTGCTCCCTTCTGGTGATGCTTTAGAACTCGCTGTAGCAAGAAATATCATTAAATTGAGCTGGGGACACATGCAGCGCCCAGGAAGGTGCCTTGGCTGGAGGGTGGTGGGTCCCTGGGGGAATAAGCCATGCTGTGGGGCTGAGCTGGGTCCGTGCTGCTGTGGGTCCAGGCATGTGTGGGTGTCTTGGGGCAAGCCCACTGCAGGGGGGCTGCCTGCGTGCTGCCTAAGTCGTGCTGAGGAAGGGATTTCCAAGAGCCAAAGAGGCTTAGGCAGTCCATATCCCTTTAGCAGATAGCAGGATTGTGCCTGTGCCTGTGCACATTGAACGGCTTTGTGGGGCTGAGTAGGGATCCGTAACTCTGCAAAACAAAGTTGCTCCTCGCTTACAACGTTCTGTGCAAGAAGAGAGCCAGGAAAGGGCTTCACCAACTGTAAAGGAGTTTCCTGAGGCCATGGTTCATTTATTTCTTAGCATCTCAATCTACAGGACCTTAGAAGCCTTATATAAGTCTTCTATACCTAAAAGTTTGATTGATATTATTTGTTCACTGTTGTAATAAACTATACAGGTATGGAAACACCTTTGAACCAGTATAATAATATCACAAGTGGTTCCTGTGGTACCTCTTAAATAGGACTCCCCAAGTAGGACAAGCCCATTTTGGGATTCAGGCCCAAACGAGCAATGGGTGAAAGCCCAGGGAGTATCGTCAGCACAGCCCAGGGAGGAGCCTTGCTTGCTCTACGCTACCTCCAGGATGGCTGAATCATTGCTCTTGAGGGATTCGGGGGAAACTTGTCTGGATGTCTTCACTGCTGGCCAAGCTGGCTGAAAAGCCGGAGGCTGTGGTATGAAATGTTGGGGCCCCTGCGCTGCAGACCATCCCCCTGGCCCTATTTTTCACACTGGAACAACCTCCTCCTGGCAGCTGTATCCAAGCAGACACCACATGCTGCTCCATGACAGCTACCAGGGTGGTTTTTCTTTTTCTCCTTCCAGCCTTTTATTTTCCCCAGTGCCAAAAGAAGGGAGATTAATTAAAAAAAAAAAAAAAAACAAAACAAACAAAAAAAAACCACCACAATCCAAAAGCACCACAGCAAATGAAAGCCTCCAGCTTGCACCGGGGGAGCCGACAGCCGTGTGCCAAGTCGGAAAGCCGAGCGCCCTGACACACGTGCCTCTTCTCTCTTGCAGATGACGGAGGGCCGCAGATGCCAAGTGCACCTCCTTGACGACAGGAAGCTGGAGCTCCTCGTTCAGGTAGGAACTGCACGTTTGCCCATGCGATAGTTTGCTACGGCTGTGGATTTTCACCAGGGTGGGGAGAGAAAAGGGTTTTCAGCTGGTTTTCTCAGCAACTTGGTGCCGTGATTGCCTGCAGATCTCGGGGAAGCTGCATCAGTGCTGGGTGGGAAGGATCTGCAAAGACATATGTGTGGGATGGACTAATTCAGGACACATTTTGCTTTATTGTGTGCCAAAACTGTCCCAGTCACTGCCAGTGAGATAAAAAAGCAGCTCTGGTCATTTTTGACACTTACTATGTCACTTAGCTATTTTTTGAGGTGTTACTTAGCTTTGAGAAATGCATTGCATCTGCTTAAAATGCCTCCAGCATTTGTTTTTATCTTCTTTATGTGCCATCCTAAATTGCTGGGGTACAATGCCAGGCTGCATGCCGAAGGTAGCTGTGCCCCATGCACCCACATGTGCCGGGAGCGCAGCCGGCAGCAGAAGAGGCTGCGGTGGTGGTGCTACGGGTAGGCATTGCTTGAGACATTACAGAGGTTGTAAATCATGTGTCAAACACAAATATGCATTAAAATAAGTCTGTATTCCATCTGCCTTATTTTTTATTTTAAAGTGGAATATTAGGAAAATTGAGAGTCTGGCGCTGGCTGTGTGATGACGGGCTGTAGCATCCTGAGCTTTTCTGACAATTTTGGCTCATATCTCAGAGATCACCAAGGGGTTAATAACAAGAATTAGAAGAATGTCTTTCCTTTTACAAATGCTGCCTGTCAGCCACCGGCAGCCCAAGAAGCAGGAAATGAAACTTCCCGGAGTGCCCAAATCCCCCGGCTGCAGCTGATAAGCTGGGAGAGGGGCAGGATCCTACCCAGCACAGGCAAACCTGAACGGGGATTGCTGAAGCAGACTTCAATGGCCAGAAGCACATTCAGCTCCCCTTTCTGGAAAATTGCTTAAAAAGACCATTAACAAAATGTTAACGGGTAACATTTTTTCAAGTACATAGTCATTGAGGAGGTGAAATCCCTCAGCTCCCTGTGACATTCGGTGCAGTCAGACTGCCTGGATAACTGTGAATGAGCCAGGCCAGGGCTGGAATGAGAACAGCTAAATCAGGATGACTAATTAAAACAAAATATCATATCGATGCTCTCTGCATAGCGAGCATCCCCACACCAGGCTACATCAGGCCGGCTGAGGCTTAGCAGCTGGTTGGGAGAAGTTCAGCCACTTTCATCACAAGGATACAACACTTGGCTTCCTATTTCACATAAATGACATTTTAAATTTTTCTTAGTTCAATGAAAGATGAATGGGTTGTTGGAGAACAGCTCTGCTAACACACTGCTCACAACATAATAATCACAGTTTAAAGTACACTGCGGGAAATCTATATGAGCTGCCCTGGCCAACCTGTTTATTTTGGGTTTTTATCAATAATACCAAAAAAACACATGAAGATGACAGTTGAGGAAGCTGGTTTGGGAAGTTCTGTATCTATTTCTGAGTGAGCAGAAACAGTATCATATGATTTTTTTTTAACTGTTTGATCACACCTTTAATGGGAATTTCTAGTGATCAATATAGGAAGTGAATTGCTCTGTAAATCACCCTAACTAGTTTGCAAGTGACCCATGGCTGAATTTTATTCATACAATAAATCGTTTTGCTGTTTTCAAGTAACATATGAATGGGGAAAGCCAGGAGGGATGATTATGAAAAATTCATACCCAGAAAAAGCAATAACCTCTGTTGCATGCAGGTTGACCCAGCTCTTCGAGCAGCCCCATGCCCATACGCGTACAGGATTGCTCACCGAGGCATCTCAGATGCTTTTCTGGTTAAATGAGGCTTTTCAATGCCGTTAGGTAGCCTCTACTCAGGGCAATAGTAAATAAATTGCTTTTGGGTGGAGCACACGACAGAGGAAGAGGATGTTTGGATTCGAGTATGTCTCCAATACTGATGCTTTTTGCAGACATGGGCACAACACTTTGGTTTGCCTGCCTGCAAAGCACAGACAAAGCCATCAGCATGGGGTGGTCCTAGGGCTGCTCTGCTCAGGTCAGGGTGGGCTGATGCCACCCAGATGAGTAGTGCTTTGTCCTGGCAGGACCCAAATCAACGAAGCTCCCTCCGGGAGCAACGTGCGCTTTGCCAGAAGAAATCTCTCCAGCTGACCCATACTGTTTGTAACTTGTGCTGAGATTTCAGATAAAAGTTGCTTTTTAAGTTCTGAGCACCCTTATTTTTATTATTACCTTATCTCATAGTTGAACTGAATAAGGAGCTGTAAATGAAGTGTTTATCCAACTTCAAGCTCCTGGCTGTCATTTCAAAGCTGTATTTTTCTGTGGGTATCTTGCCACGAGCTGAAACTAAGGGCTAATTTGCTGGTTTATGCCGTGAAAGAGATTCTTCCATAGCTGTGTTAGGCCTTAACATCTAGACTTATGTTGGCTTGAACCG
>NW_009629657.1:19383-28209 GCF_000690535.1 Cariama cristata
CCGCACAGAAGCCAGACTCTCAAATTCTCATGTGAAATTTCCTCTTTCCCACCAATCTTTCTTGCAAGCTTCTCCATAGCTAATTTCACAATCCTATGGCAAGTTTAGGAGAGACCAGTTGGAATCGGTAGAACCGATTTCCCTACCATGGGTGAGTTCAAAATAACATCCTAACCTGGACCTGGCCTTACGCAGCCTTACAGTGCTTGTGTGTGTGATATCAAGTGCTCTGCTTACAGAAGGATTCAGGGATCCTGCTGCTGTATTTTGGTGTGGAAGAAACCAGCAGAAGATGCTGGGTCTGATCAAAGGAGGGAGATGGGTACAGCTCCCTCGAATGGATGTAGGAGAGCTCCTGGAGCATCTTGAAACTGCTTAGGCCAGTGGCTCTGGGGAGATGAAATTATTTCCTCTCCTGCTGCCTCGAGTGCTGCTAGGCAGAAACAGATGCATCTGGGAACAATCAGGGTGTTTGCAAAAAGCAGTGTATTAAGCAAATGTGCTCCCTTTTTTGTCTGCAAATTAGCTGTGATCGGACTCAGGGGTTTATGAATATGTTGTTTGAAACATATCAATTGATGGTTAATGAGGACCATACCTCAGGCTGCAGGAGGACAGCAAGTGGTAACTGTGCTCCTGCGGTTGTTCACAGGAGGCAGCCTTGGCTCTATGCGACAGCTCCGCCAGACCAAATTGCAAAGTTTTGCCACCGCAAATTCTCCCCCAAAACTACAAAGACCCTTCAGATTGGCCACACAGTTATTGCCAGTGGGACCCCCCACATACAAAAGTTTTGTTTGCATTACTGAGCCTCAAAAGTGAGATTTTGGCTCAGAGGCAGCATTTATAACCCCTTCTGTGAATGTTGGCTTGCTTCGGTGTTGGTACGTAATGCAAAGGCTTGGGGTTACCACCATCAGGAACGTGATCCTGGGTTTAGTCAATTAAAGTGTCGTGACTAAAGTCTTTTCCTCCAAAGTTGATCGGCTGCAGAGTGGTACAGCAGCAGCTAAGGAAAAGCAGAAACACAGGCTTTGCGGATAAAATAAAGCCTTCCCCAATGTGTTTTGTCAGATAAATGCTGAAATTTAGAAGGGCTAATCATAAACGGAGACAGAGGAGGATCATATGGAAATCTCTTCCTGAGGGTCTGAAACTCAAAGCCTGTTTGACTTGGGATTAGGAAGAAGAGTTGCATTTGTTATGTGTTTCATTTGATAAATGCCTGTTGATGATCTGCTGTGTGTGGCAAGTTTACACAAGATATTTTTTTGACAGTGTTTTCTTTCTGAGCAGGAGCAGAGCGTGGCTCCTTGGATCTTCTTACAATCTGTTTTTTTTCCTGTTTCTGTTTGATGCATGTTTAGTTTCTAATATAGTTTTTTTTAAAAGTGTTTGGCTTTATCCAGCTAATCCTTTTCAGCGAGCGAGTCCCCTTTCTTGCTTCTGGAAAATGGATTTGCTCACATTCCCCGCTCTCAGCCTCCCTATCTTATATTATTTCCCTATGACTGTGCATCATTTGTCTGTTGCACATGAAAGGTTTGTGTTGCTTTATTTAAAGACTTTTGCGTAATTGGCAATTCGTTCCTTTTCATGTGGATTTTTATAAACATGGCTTTTTTCTGGGCTGGCTGAGTCAGGCGGCCTGGCTCGCTCCCGGCTCCTGTGCCGGCTGCCGGTGCCTGTTATCTGACGACAGCTCCGGCAACTGTCATCCAAAAGCGTTAAGCCTCCTAATTCTTTCTCTCTGGAAGCGTTAGGGCAGAAACAGAGCTCATCTGAGGCTCATAGCAGAGCCGACTGTGGGGTCTCGAGGACTCTGAAATTTGATCGTAGGAAATAAATGGGTTTTTTGCTTCTAACCTTCTCCCCAAGGAGCACTGAGCCCAATTTGGAAGAGCCAGAGAGAGATGTGGGAGTCAGCACCACGCTTGTCCACAGGTATTTGGTGGTTAACCCACTTGGATGTCCACATTACCACTTCTTAAGTACCCCTTGCTACCCAAACAGCTCAGAGTAAGCTAGGTAAGCTTGCAGCATTTCTAGCTCCCAGCTGCAATGCAAGTGCATCCAAAACCACCTAACAGCAATACATGTATACATACAGCCAAAATTAATGGGATGCACAGAACATCCCTTTCCAACCTTTTTTCCTTGTGCACCGACTCTGCTTTGAGTGGGTGAGGAGTTCTTCAGGAGTCCAGGGATTTTCTCCAGCGTGCCTGGAGATGCTTCAGCATCTCATCCCCAGGAACCACCTCCAAGCCAGACTGGGAGACACTGGTAGCTGTGAGCCAAGGCCGGGCTGGCGAGATGTCTCGTGGGCTGGTGACTCACTGCAGCATGGATGGCTGTCACTAGTGTGACCGTCCCAGTGGAGATGCTCAGTTCAGAGCACATCAGTGTCGCTTGCTCCTCTGAGCTTAGCCTTGCTGGGGTCAGGCTGCGGCATGCTGTCCTGGGGAAGATACAGCATCTTTTGAGAGCAATAACTCCACTAATAAAGGTAAGAGGGAGAAATGAAATGTTCCCTTCTGCTCCCAAGATGCTGTTAGATTTTTTGCAATATTGTCAGTGTTGCTCATGGTCAGGAAATCGCAATCAATGGGTGTTCACCCACATTTTCTTGCTGCTTGACTTTTGTATGCCGATAAGCGGGGTGGTTACCCAGGCTAGCATGGTAGAAAAACTGCAAAGGGAGAACATTTAGGTTCTCCCTTAGGTGGTACTGAGGATGGCACCTGTCTGCCATTTGGGAGAAGCTGTCTAATTTTAGAAAGAGGTTTTGCATGAGGACCACAGCAATGAGTCCCATCCTCAGATCAGGATAAACAAGCCCCAAGATGGGCTGAATCTCCTCTGGGAAGCCACAAAGATTGCAGAAGAGTGGGATCCAGCCCCACTCCCCTGCTGAAACTCAGGATCCCTTTAAAAGCACCAGCTCCCAGGCTGATGCAGAAATGCAGCCGCACAGCCCTGACCGTAAATGGAGACGTTTGGGTGCCAGTAGCTGTCCTTGCGGGAGAGGCAGCTCCGTTCCCTGCAGCGCTTGCAGGCTCTGCTCCAAAAGCACTTTTAACCATCGCAGCCAACGCTGGGCTGGGAGCGAGGAGGCAGGAGCGAGCAAGAGGGTGAGTACTGACCTGCCTCGCTGCCCTCCCTTACACCTTTGCTGGAGCAGCATGGTGAATATATTGCTGGGGTTGCTTATAGGGCATGTCCTATAGGGCACAGAGAGCTGGGATGGACTGGTAATGATGCCCTCGGTGAGTGTCCGAGAGAGGCTCCCTGCATCCCC
Organism: Cariama cristata; assembly: GCF_000690535.1. Lineage (NCBI taxonomy): Eukaryota > Metazoa > Chordata > Aves > Cariamiformes > Cariamidae > Cariama > Cariama cristata. The sequence continues at coordinate 22,685 of NW_009629657.1, forward strand.
TCTTCCCACCCAGCCTCTCCATATCTACAACAAAGCAGATGGAAAGTGTTCCGTCATCTTAATGTGAGGGCTCAACATTGGTTTCACAATTGTCCTCTGAGGGGCTTTGTATGTTGGGGGTTGGTGTGTTGGTCCTCTCCAAAAAAAAAAAAAAAACATGATTTTTGTAGGGCAGACAAATAACTGGAGACCAGACTGAACTCGAGTGGAGTTTTCTACTAAGAATCGGTCAGGATCCAGTCCCCTGCACTCAGAAAATGTGCAAAAATTGGATTTGGATCATAATTTAAAATGGGTTAAAGCTGAAGGGGTGCTCAGATCTGCCTTCTGGAAAGGAGGCTTTCTTTTCCCTAACTGCAATGTTAGGACTCTGGTATAACTCTGATTTCAGAAATACATCCTGACTTACTACAGAGAGAGTGAGACTAGTTCAGCTCAGCAGGTGTTTGGAAAATTGCAAAGTAAATTTTTTAACATCTTTGGCATTGAAAATTATTGAGATCCACAGCTTTGGATCAACTTGGAAGCCGTAGAAGGATCTTGCCAAGCAGCGTCTAAGGTGGGATTTACTTTACTGGGATGAACCACGAATTGCCCCTTCACAGCCTATGGCTCCTGGCAGACAGATGGTGTGAAGCCATCTCTCTCCTGCAGGAAAGGCTCCTCCTGGCCTTTCACTGCCTCTTAGGTCCCCGTTTGAGAGTTTTGATCTTTTTGAGCATGGCTGCAAATGGGGCAAAAGTACAGCTGGGTTTGGTCACCATGGGATGGGGAGGGATGGAGGAGAGATTACTCTGCCAAAAGGGAGGCGGGAGCCCAGACAGGCAATTTGTGTCTGGGCTCTCACTGAGCAACCAGTGAGCTATGAGTTAAGAGCCTTTCTGCTGAAAAGTTGGCTGTTTATCAAAAAATAACATTAGGAAAACATAGTTTAGCATTGCTCCAAGGGGAATGTGTTGCTGGGACCATTGGCTTTCCCAGTCATCGCACCTCCCACAAACAGGGTTGCTGCACAATACCTAGATATTGTCTTAGACCAGATAAATGGATAAAAATGAAAAATGGGCCAGGAGAGCCAGGTCTGCTCCCAAACCCAGACTTTCAGCCTGCACACTGTGACTCTGTTGAGCTGCTCTGCAGAGCCTCACTAATTCCCTCAAAAAGCATCCACCACTGCCATCCGTGGCCTACAGAGCATCTGGTGTCAGGCTGGAGGGCTGTATCTCTGGGGTTCATTTCTCAGCTTAGGCTCCAGTGAACCCAGAAGTCTGCAGAAGTCAAGCCTGGAGGCGAGAGTGTTTGTTGGGAAATGGAAATGGAAGAGCACAGGGGCAGAAGAGAAAGAAATTTGATGTGCAGAGGTGGGGAGTGAACAATTCAGCTTAAGACCCAAGAGGGATCTCAGGTAGGATGAAGGTGGCAAAGCAAATCCACTCAAGGTTGCCCTCGATTATGAGGGCAAAACTGAAGGGATTTGGGAGAGGAGGTGGAATGAGTATATCAGAGGGAAATCCTGAGCCATGCTCAGAAACTAGGGGTAGAAGAACCTCTGCTGTGCACCCTGGCTTGTCTCCATGAAGGCCAACACAGTGGCACTGGCCCCAAAGGCTGGTCCAAGCTCAGCATCTCCCAGGTGTACTGGGTGCTCCAGGCTCCCCTGAGCTCACTGTGGGTGACCACAATGCTCAGTGAGAATGGGCATGGTGTCTGTGCTACGGACGGCACTGAAGAGATGGACCTGCCAGGGGAGAACATGCTCTAAGGTCAGATGCTAGCAAGGCAGGTTGTGCAGAGCGAGCTGGCAGGTCGTGCTAGTCGGTGAGGTTCACTGGTAGCAGGATATGAAGAGGTCAAGTAGGGCACACAGCTCCAGGGCAGGGATCAGCAGAAGCCCAAATGGACTGGGAGCATGGAGAGCCTCCAAGGGGATCTGCTATGCAGAGAAGGTCAATTTGGTCAAGCAGCTCTATAGAAAGCAAAGCTGTGTCTAGGAAAGGCAAGACTGGAAATTAATGAAACCCAGCAGGGATAGCTCAGTCCCTCCAGATTTGCTCCTCAGCTGCCTGCAGGTCAGCACAGCCACGGGAGGAGCATTAGCAGAAGATGGGACAGGTGGAGGCAGGGGACAATAGCCGCTGGGAGCAAAGTGACCACGGAGAATGAGTCAGGTCAGGGCTGACCTTGCCTATGGCAGAGGTACTTCTGTGACCTGAGGATTTTAACTGGAGGGGATGATGCTTCCCTGGCATGGTAATGCTGTGCATTTCCCTCTTTCTGAGCTGCCTGCTGGTTTCTGAACAGAGCTGAGAGCAGCTTTCATCCTTTCATGCCCTAAGACCCCTGTAACCAAACGCTGCACGTCTATCAGGTGCCACGTTAGGAACCTGAGGGAACAGACTCCCACAGCAAAGTGGTTACGACCTCGTAAGAAAATCAACAGGGAATGACAATCATGCTCCTCCGTGGAATGAAATGAGAGTGTGATTTCCAAGGGCCTGCGTAATCAATATCCCTATTATCAGTCTTCCAGGATAAATTGCATTTAAACTAATACAGGCTGGGGAGCTATCCATGAGCTGTCAGGAGAGAGGTAAGCTGAAGACACATGTTTATTCATACCGCATGTGCTCAGAGCTGGATATTCTTTACAGCTGGCCAAATGTGGGTGAAGATATTCAGTAATTTCAGTTATTCTGCTAAAATTTGTCAAATACTCTTAATTCTGAGCACAAATGGAGCTTTTCAAACTTACTGGGGGGGAGCTGGTGACAATCCCAGTAAAACATATGGTAAAGGGAGAAAGCTTTTCCCTTTCCCATGAGTTAACTCCTAAAGTTTTGCAGAGCATTAGCAATTTGAATTGTCCTGGTGACCTCCCACCACATACACCAATACAGGAATGGCACATCCAGCATCTAATGGCTCCGTTACAAAGGAAACATCTCACAATTACTTGGAAGAAATTCAAAAATTCACTATTGTTTCTGCCCAGCTCAGCTGCTCGGTGGCCTCACTGGAGCTTTTGTTCATGCCTGGGCCAACCTGCGAGTGTCCAACAGTGGCTGTGAAATACCTCATTGTATCCCACGAGACGCTGCTGACTGCACGGCTCAGCCACGGGGCATCACCAAGCACAAAAGTGGAAATAAGTTAGGTTCAGCAGCAAGATGATGAGGCTGAAATGCATAAAGCTCCTTCTACTCTCCACTGCCCCTCCTTCGTGGTAGACCAGCTCTTTTGTTGGTGCCACATCCCATCCCTCACCTCCAGCCCCAGCTTCCGTGAACACCTGTCCAATTCTGTCCGTGGCAAGCAGCAGTGAGATTCATCTAACTTAAGGCATGTACAGTGTGGACGTCTGTGCCTGAGCTATGCTTTTACAGACGGTAGAGGGAGGAGGGCACTTGTAGGGCACAGCTGAGCTCATCCTAAAATGGATCATCTGAAATGAGTCGTGCCCCTTTCTCTCCTTGACTGCAAAAGGACCCTGCAATTAGCTCTTGGGCAGGTGTTCACGTTGTGGATGGTTACGTGTGGCCAGATCAGTCCTGCTTTGGCTCCAAGTCCTCCTTTCATGTCCTCCCAGCTGGACAAGAAACCCAAATAGTAAATTTGGTAAGAAAGCACTAATGGCACAGGACAAAAGCTGCCTCCTGTAAGGCAATGGAAATGGAAATAGAAAATTATTTTTTCATAGCATGGGCTGACTGAGCAATTTTGAAAAATAATAATGTATGTACCAGATTATTTCAGGAGATATTGAACAGTCTAGAAGAGTGTCACTCAGAAGCAATGATGAGCAAGGCAGCATAGAAGATTTGCTTTCAAGCCAAGGTAAAAAATGTGCATTTGCAATCTGAACTAGCATTTCAGGATGGAGCATTTCCCCTTATTGCTGGCATTGGACTGTGCAGTACAACCACTAGGTTGATAGCAAATGAGAGATGCCAGGCTTGATTGTCTCAGCTACATTACTCAGCTTAAGGAAAATAGTTCTCTGTTCCCTTTCCTTTTCAGCCACAAGTGAATGCAGCATAGACAAAAGATCTTAACTTTCAGCCTAAAGGTTCTTCCTTTGGCACAGCAAGTGAGAGTCTCGGCCATAAGCAAGGCTCCTGGGCTCAGGGCTATTGCATGTAATGAGCAAAAAGGATCTTAAGCTGTTACTGTCTCACTGGGAAATGGTTTCCTTTCCCTTTACCTTGCTGCAGGTAACCAAAAGTGGCAACTGGCTGTGGCTGCATGGTGTAGGTTGGAATGGTTTGCCTGCAGCAATGCATTCAGGCTGGCTAGTTTAGGGCAGCCCATGTGTGTTCACACAGACACGGGTTTCAGCATCACATCTGGCAATGGCATTGAGCGAAGCAAAAAGGAGCTGGGTCCGGCACCGTGGTTGCTGGGGCTGGTTCATCCCGCTGCCTGCAGCACATGAGGGAAAGGAGACATCTGTAACCATGCAGAGGGGGTAGGAGGCTGGGGACGGGCAGTGCAGGGATGCAAGGAAACCACACTGACCTTCCCGAGGGAGACCTGGGTGCTCCCCAGTCCTGCCGATCCCACCTCTCCCTCCACAGTCCTCATCCATTCCCCCTGCCTTTGCCCAGGAGTGTGGTTTTTTTAGGCCCAGTCTCTTTAGAAATGATGCAAAATGCCATCCCCAAGTGATAGAGCAAATCTCCATCCCCCAACCTTCACCATATTTCCAGTGTGTGGCTTGTCAGTCCTTTCTGTCTTTATTTCGGGGAAGTGCCTACTCATGAGGAAGCTTTGGGCAGTCTGATGTCAAAATGGATTTGTCTCTCTCTTTGGTGGTTTATTTTCCTGAATTCCCCTCCTCCCCCAGGGATGCACTAGCTTGCTGAGGGCAGCACGCCCGTGAGTTCAGTGCCCGGAGAAGGAGCGAGGCTGGCACAGCATCCACTGTGAGCACAGAAAGGCTGCCTGTGGCATCCGTGTCGGCCATGATATAGGATGTCATCAGAAAAACCATCAGCTTTTCTAATTTTCAGGACAGAGGAGATGGCTCTTGGCTTATAATTGGGTCATGCTTTAAAAAAACCTGCATGACCTCATCGTGAGCAACAAGACATGTGCTCGTTCTCCCCTTAGATTCCTCTCCCAACCTCTCCCGGAGAAGAAATCCTTTCAGATGAGAGCTGTTAATACAGACAGGATGTCTTTTACTTTCCCACCTATCTGCTCTCAGAGATGGGTCATCACCATTTTGTTTGAATGAAAATTCTTCTGTTATTATCTTTGCTGGGAAAGTGCCCATATTCGGAGAGGAAGCAGCACAAATCTAAACCCACATTGGGAGGCAGCTTCAGTCTCTGTCCCGACTTTGAAGATGATGTTATCTTAATAGCAGGTCAAATCAGATGCCTGGAGGTAGAGCCAGCAAAATGTGCCAACTCTGGAAGGTGCTTATCTTTTCTAAAACTGATTAATAGTATAGATTTTGGTTTAGTCATTCATCCCTATTTTTGGAGAGGACTCTCTCCTCTGCTGTGCTGTCTGCCTCTGGC
>NW_009629657.1:28240-50792 GCF_000690535.1 Cariama cristata
GACAAGAATAATCCCTCCTCTGCCAGCATACAGCAGGCTAGCAGTGCAGCCTGGTGCCCATCACATCAGTCTTCGGGAGCTGCCAACTTCTTCACCCCCTGGAATAACATGAGGCGTGCACGTTCACTCATCCTCACACAGGCACAGGCACATTTTGGGCCACTGGGATCAAAAGGCCTCCAAGCTTCAGAGGTACCTCTGCCTCATTGCTGGGCGTTTAACCCTGTGGTTATGGTGGAGGATAGAGAAATATTGGGAGGGTTGGAGCAGGAGGTGCAGTGGTGACTAGATGCAACCTGATGAGATTGTGAACAGGTCAGCAACTTTCAGTTCATCTTGGTTTGGCAGCCCAGATAGCGTTAGAGACTTCGGCTTGTCAGAGTGGATCTTATAACATCTCTAAGTTACACTTGTCTCCTGGAAAAGAAACGAATTAAAGAGATTTGCCTTTGCCCTTTTTAAGAATAAAATAAAATAAACCAACCAAGCCATTTACACTTCATTTCCCCTCGTCGCTTTGAAGCTGGGACGAGCATTTCATGCGTAGAGCTGTTCTGACCCACACGGCGATGTGGGCAATGCTTCCCCGTGTCTCTGATGTTTATTGAAGCAGACTATCCTGGCATCCATGCATCAGCCCTGCATAGCAGCCAGACCACTGCATGGGATGAGCCACCAGCTGCTGAGTAGCTCAAAGGCAAAAAGACTGAGTGTTTTGGCTGTGGCATTGGGCTTCTCTTGGTTACTAGGAAGACTGGTTTGGGGATTAATTTAGTTCTGTCTTTCGAGGATGTTTCAGCAGTTGATGCTCAATGAGACCACCTTTCCACTTAGACTCTGCCTTTACTCCATCTCTGTCACTAGTGGGCAGGGGATGAATAAGCCCATTTCTTCAGGTTCAGTTCAGGCTTATCTTCTCTAGTTCTTTGATTTTTCTTGTCTTTTGAGCAACTAGAGAGTTTATACAGATAGGTTATATGTACTAATGTGCTTTAAGAAGGAGGAAGCACCATCCATTCCCCAGACCTGGTCCATCTCACGGGGACTGGGCACCCATTTCTGATGGCTCCTCACTCTGCTCTTCCCCTCCACTCCTCTCTCACGGGCAGAGCCAAACTGGGACCACAGACAGCAGCTAGGATAACCCTCAAGCCCCAGTGACTCCAGTGTCCTTTCTCTCTGCACCCATGTCCCATTCCCTGGCCTCCTTCGGCAACCACAGCTCCATCAATACAAACATCTGTGTGCTCCAGCATGGCTTTAGGTCCAAGCTTTGAGAGCAAGGGGTAAGATCTGCCCCTGGCAGGACAAAATACATCCCTGAAGATGGGGCCCCAGAGCCAAATGTTTCCAGAAACCAGGGTGGGCACTTTTATACATATCCAGGATTTTCTCAAATTATTCAGCAAATGTCACTAAGATACAGAGACACTGATGGTCAGGCATATTTGGTATGATTCAGAGCTTGTCACAAGCATTTTGCACAGCTCTAGCTCTCGGGCTTTAGCAAAGAGTTTTAAAGCAGTCCTTTCTCTGAAAAACACTATGGAGGCAGACAGCATGAATTATTATTTGTTTTCACTGTGTGGACAGTTGATCAGTGACAGATGTTTCTAATTGCATTAAGCAAGTGGAAATAATGAGAATTAGATAGCAGATTCTCCAGGAATTTACATTTAGATTGAGTTACAATTTGCTATTAAAAAAGCAAATTCAATGTAGACGCATTGGTTCTTCAGCAGAAATGGGAGCTGATTATTTTTAATTATTATTTGATTATTTAAAAATGAGCTGTGTTACTGTACTTAAAAATATTTGACTGAAGAGAATGATTTAATATGTGCACTTTATGTCTCCTGAAAAAGATATGGAACAATCATAGAATCCGAAATAGAATGAAACCGTTCATTGGTGAACATCCCCTCTGCCTCCCCATTAGGGTCATATTGAAAGGCAAATGAAAAACAGGGGCTGCCACAACCCCATCTCACAGCACTTGTGCAAAATTTGGCCAATGTCGGGATGGCGGTGATCAGATCAGGCTCACCCAAACTGTCTGCATCCGTGACAAATTGAATTAAGTTGCACTGATGGAAGACAAGCTGCATGGCCCCCCTTAGGCACCATGCTACGCTGGGCTGGGCAGGAATTTCAGGTTGATTATCTCCGTGCCGTGCATTGCGTGCAGCTGATGTAAAGCCAGCCAAGGCAGAGCAGAGGTGGGTGCGCAGGCTGGAGCAGGGTCGGGGTTCGAGCAGGGCTTCGGCATGCAGAGAGGAGCAGGATCTGCTGCCTCCGAATGACACATATATGACAGTTATCTCCTAATTCATGCCAAGAGGAAATGAGCTGTGGTTCAAACCACTGCAGATTTTCCTTTTGGGACTCTCTCACAGCTTTTTTTATTTTATTTTATCCCCTAGATTTCAAGTTCAGCTTCAGACACAGAAATGTGTGAGTCCCCTGTCAGCGCAGAGGGGATTTATGTGCAGTGCAGATTATTGTATGTCTCTGTTAAGCATAGAATCCAAGCTATAACATTTTTTTTAACTAACTAGCTGGCTCAGCTTTTAATTATTATTTTTTTGCCTTTTGCCTAATGAGAGCCTTATCCGGAACTCCTTGAAGTCAGGGAGTCTGTCTATCAGCTTCAGTAGGCTTTGGATCAGATTTCAGATCACTGATTCATTATTAATTACACATCTGGGACTCCCTTTTCAAAGAGTTCATTGTTAAATAAATTCACTTTTAGACATTACAGACTTGGCATTCTTGTGCATTTAATAAAAGTCTGGCAAACCAGCAAAGAGCCATAGGCCAACTTCTTTTCTGGTATTGATGGATGAATCTCTACTGAACAGCAGTGGTTTACACTATAAGGATATAACATATCTCTTTGCTCTCATATAACCATTTTCTGTCTGAGACTAAGTCTGCATTTGAAACTTTCGCCTTTTTCATAACTTTTCCCTACCAGCAAGAGTTCTTTTGTGGATTCAGACATTGCAGGGCAAAATATCTTTGCTGTCTAGTTTCCCTTCTCTTCAAAGAGATACTGGCATCTTCTTCCTAGGACAAACTGCAGTGACATCTTCAGAGTCTCCTAGGAGAGCAGACAGGCAGGCAAATGTTTTCCTGATCCTCATGGCAAGCAGAATGGAAAATGTCTTTCTAAAGACACATGGTCTTTCCCATAGTCCTCAATAACCTAGTTCGAGTCCAGCCACTGAGACGTTAAACTGACCAAAGAACTGGTCTGGAAGCTCCGTTTACACAGAGGGATAGTGTTTTGGCAGGGGAATATGGAGAAATAAAGATTTTCCTACTGAAGTCCGTTCAATAGAAGGCTAGGCCCTAGTTGAAAAAGCAGAACATATTACTTTGTGGTTTAATGGCACAGGGTATTCCCACTTCGCAGCTGAAGGCGCAGGGACCAGCAGCCCATACGGGTGTTTCCTGTGCTGCAAGCAAGGATCTCCTAAGCTGCGCTCAGCCCATCCTTTGCTTCTGCAGGGCTACCTTGACACTTGGGGAAGGAGGGATGGGGCAAGTCCCTCTTCTCTTGATGGCAAATCAGAGTTTAAAACAGTTGAATGGTCCTGGTTAATACCAATCTCCAAAGAGATTGTGGGGATAGATTCAGATGACAGCTATCCAGTTTCCAAAGCTTTCATTTAATCGACAACTGTTTAAGTTATTTGGACAGGAAAATCAATAGAAACGCAGCTTCCACCATTTAAATAATGAAGCTCTGAATGTTTATCAGAGGCAGACATCCCTTGAGCCCATGGCATGTTTTCAATGCAAGGGATAAAAATCACCACACAGTTGTAGAAGGGACTATGAAAGAAGAGAGGATTGCAACATCGGGGCACTTGAAACCCTGAGTAGTCAAAGTTATTTCCCCATGGCAGTCTCCTGCTTTATCACAGAAAAGGAGAAAACCCTTCCTCTGCCCAAATTCACCTTCTTCAGTTTTTCAGAAATCACATTAAATATGAATATTACCTTCACCCTCACATATGAAGTGCAACTCTTTCCAAAACTGCAGCCCTTCAGCATTAGAAATGGTAAAGGCATTTACTCCTTGCAGTAGGAGCAAGTTTTGGGGTGGGTCCCCAGCCATCTGGTAAGACACCAGGAGGGAGAGAGAGATCTGTCATGCAGGTAGCGTGGCGGCTGGCCAGTCAGCAAAGATGCCTTCGATTCCCAGAGGGCCACCAACATCTCCAGCATCATTTTCTGGAATTCTTTGTGCTTCTAGCAGCAGCATCTGCCAGCAGCATGCCTGATCTCCGAGCTGGCCCAGCTTATGAGATTTTGGCTCTGTCACTTGAAGAAATGGACTGGGAACAGTCTCTCTGGTTTCCCTGCCTGCACTGCTGCTTTAGGATCTGCTCCTGCCCATCTTTCACACTGGGTTTAATGAAAATATGAACAGATATAGTTACTTAGTCACTTTGATCTCACTTTGCAGTGAGGACGTGTCTGGATGAGACGCAGAAAGAAATTTTCTGGACAGTGTCAGGGAGGTTTGACTCTTCCTCGAGGAAGAGGAAGGGCTTCAGCATCCCTCGAGGGCAGGCAGCAGTTATCCTGTCCATGAGTGAAGTGTGGTCTCAGCACCCATCATGGAGAAGGACATTGGTCCCTGGGTCTGCCGACGGAGAGATGTGCTTGGGTTGGTGGCACTGTGGGTGGGTGCTCATGCAAGGAGACAGTGTTAGCTGCAGTGTAGGGTTTGCATCGACCTCATGCCAAGTCATCTTCCTGTTCCTTGCAGTGCTGAGCAACCTTCTAGATATTTTGAGGGACAAAGAGCAGTGTTGTCCTTGAGTTAAAGCTGATTGGGCATTTTGGTAGCATATCTCAGGCCCCATAACTTCAGCTGGCTCAGTCCATGGCTAGCAGCTCCCTGTGCCATACCACTGCATGGCACACTTGGTCTGCTCTTGGCTCATCTACAGTGTTCCTGAACAGAAAGTGCCCCAAATCCTATCTCTGGGACACCAAGCCTGTGGACAGGTACACAACATTTCAGTTCAGAAACGGGACCACTTTGGGAAGTTAGTCTCAGTCCTAAACCAGTGGGTAAAGACCACTAGAGCCAGTTACACACTCTGTCCTCAGCCTTCATTCTGCAAAAAGAAAATGAGGCAGCCAAGGATTCCCTCTACCCAAAACAAAAGTTCTGAAACAAAAGTTCATGAACCAAAAGCAGGTATGACCATTTCTGACCATTGCCCCTTGCTCCAGGCTTGCAGGCACTCCTGACTTCAAGAGTGAGAAGCGGTGGAAGTGGCATCAGCATCCCTCCCTAGATCCCTTTCTTCAGCCGATCTTGTACAGTCATCCTCCCCTTCCCTCTTCCCGCAGATATTACACCAGCCACCAGCCAAGGAGACTGCTCCTTTTCAGAAACCAGGCTGCATTTTTTTACTTTCTACCCCTCCTGCTTAGAAAAATCTTCCTCAATTCTCCATAAAGTCTCCAAGCTTCTCCTTCCATGGTTCATTACATTTATTGGCCAATTCTGCTATCGGCCCAGTACACGGGTCATCACCCACATTTGTATGCGTTTACATTTTCCAATTATTTCCTTAGTAGCTGTTTATCGCTAACAGTTTTTACCCTGCCTGAGTTCTCTCCTAATCACTCTGTCTTGTTTCTTCTTTATTCTTTCTTTGCAGAAAAAAAGATTTTTTGTTTTTTAATAAAAGACACTCACTATCTCATCCGGTCATTCATTTCACCCTCCTCCTTTTTAATGGGCCTGGTTTATCATCAGCACTTCTTTTTACAAATATCAAGGGAAATAAGCCTTTCTTATCCCCCCACTAATTCCTATGGTGAGTAAGTATTATTTTGCTTTCTTTTCTTTCAAGCTGTGGCCAATTATCAGCACTCTCCATTGCCTTCTCCTTTATTTATGGGGGTCACTGTGTGACAATGATGAGCCTGCAGTCAGGAAATGAAGCCCAGCATCCTCGTTCCCTTCTCATCCAACTTCAAGGTGCCTTCAAGGGTGTTAGGAGCAGAGCTGTTCAGAGGGGGAAGTGGTAGGACCCATTTGGGCTGCAGGTAGTCCTGACATGCACCAGGACAGTCCATGTGCTTCACTCACACCGAGTTTTAGCGTTCCCTGTGTTAGTTCAAAGGAGAAATGACTGAACATCAGGTGGAGGCAGGACTTGCCTGGGCCCAGGGCTTCTCCATTGCAACTCGATCTGCTCCTTGAAGTGCCCTGTCCCTGTCCTTCTTCTGTCGACATGGGTGACTGCGGGATGGGGTGACTGCTGTGACTGACAGAGGGGACTAGCCCAGGAGACCCAGGCAGCTTCCTTGCTGTGTCCCAGGGCATGCTGGACATGGAAATCTTTGCTTCTTAGGGACACACATAGTCCGTTGGTTGGCTTCATACACAGGCTCTGAATGTATAGACTCATTAGGGAAGACTTCAGATAGTGTTTAATATGAGTAGCTGAAGGCAGGGGGAGTTTCTATCCTTCTGTAGATGACAAGTTGTTGATTTTCTCCATTCCCTGTGAAATAACCATGGTTTTATCACAAGCCTAATCCTTGATTATATTCAGCACCTTCTGCTGGCTCAAGAAGCAAAGACTCCCTTGGGGTGCTCACCAAGAGTGGTGGGGACCCTCTCTCTTGCAGGACAAGGTGTGTTAGACCCTGCCCCATGGCCTGGGAGAGTCACAGGCAGGTCCCAACCATCTCTCTGGTGAACCTGGGGGCCACACTCACGCACGGGAGATTAGAGGCCAGACTATCAGTGGGGATGTAAGTGGAGTAGCACTGATTTGCTGTGCCTTGGGAGTTGGACCTATGCAGTGCTTCACTCTTGTTCAGCTTCAAGGTTAAAGCAGGTTGCTTAGCTATCCCATTTCTTGGTCTCTGACCACTCGGCTCCCTGTATCATCTGAGCTTTGCCATCAGGCATTAAGCAACGTAACCAACATCTGGCAAGTGAAGTTCAGCTTCTCTCTCCTGACCTTCCCAGGGGAAGAACTGTCCATCTGATGTGTAGTATTTTCATAGCATGCTTTACATTTGAGTGGGTTAGGTCAGAAGCTTCAAAACATTGTGGCATGTTCTTAATATAGCAACTGTATATATAGAGATAATTAAACTGATGAGAGCATCCAGGAAAACCAATATGCTTCAACTCCAAGCTCTTTATGGAAGGGAGTATCTAATATTGCTGTATGTTATGGAGAATCTAACAGTGGAGTCAGCTGTCTTGACTACATCCCTAGGTATAAACACGGATAAAGAAGATGAATGCACAAAAGCCTATGCACTCATTATGCTTCTGAAGGCATCCCCTTTCTCCAGTCTCAGCACATGACGATATAGCTCTCATTAACTTTAATTCGTTTCTCTGGACTCACAAATGGCATGTAGGATAAACCAGGAAGATCTAATTCTATGCATCAGACCTAGCCCGATTATTGATTTTATTCACTTTTATTGTCGTTAGATTTGCTAAAATCTGAACTAGCTTATCATGATTCATAAGATGGTGATGTAGGTTTCGCACAGGTTTTTTTTATAAATTATTTTAATGTGTTTAGGAAATGTGCTACAAAAATAAGCATTCAATTAGCTTATTAAATATTTTCAGTAATGAAGAAGTGACTTTGAGTCAGGACAGAAATAAATATCCTTATTCAGGAGAGATTTTTAAAAAGCAAATAGAACATAAGAATGCAGCTAAGCTAGTATGTCTTGGGAAATTATTTTTCCTTTTCCACATCAGCAAGAAGACATCAAGAGCATTTCCAAGCACCAATTTCTGTAGGCTGGATGAAGGGAGATGGACATTTCTACAGTTGATTTGAAACTGGATGAACTAGAGCGCTTCAGAGGTTTACAGTCGAAAAGATAAATGGATTGTGTGAGCTGTCCAATTTCATTATGTGCTCTAGCCAAACTCTTTCTTTAATGTTTGATAGAATTATGATCATATATTTCAAAATAAAAATGCTGACCTCTGTAGAAATTGTTGTTGACCTTGTCAAGGTAGCTTTAATGCTTAAAAAGAATACCAACAATCTCTCAGTGATATAAAACTTCAACAGATACTACCAAATCAAAATATATATAGAAGGCAGCTGGTTATTCACACTGGCCGAGCTCTTATCAAACCCTGCTGTCGACTGAGTGTGAAATGGATTCCTGCCACAGAAAGTTGGCTCTGAAGCTTGCTTCATGTTCAAAGTTTGATTTGCCACATGTGATACAGTCAGATGATTTAAAACACAATTGACTTTCTTGCAGCAGTTGAAAACCCTTTTTCAAAATGATACAGATCTCCAGAAACTGAAAGGCAAGTACACATGAAGATCCAAAATAGTTTAAGACAAACATTTATGATACAGGTTATCTGCATAAATTTGTCATGTTGGAAACACTTTCTTAAAATAGGCCATATAACTTTCAACCCAGCATGCTGCAAAGAATGCCATATCTGAGTCTTTTTTTCTTTGCATTAAGGGTTTGAACCAAAGCCCTGTACACAAACCCTCTTAACTCCACAGTATGTGCAATTTGCATCTTGAGCTGCTTCCATTTGTATTAATTTAGCACCAGTCTCCAACTGGAGAGCTCCATCTAATCTGGTCTCTGTATCCATCACTGCTGTATGTTACGTGCAAAGGAAGGTGGAAAATCCTCTGCAGACTCAAGTTCTGTGATAAAAGCACGAGATACAGTTAGTCTCACTAATATCTTTTCTTGCTTCAATTGATTACAGATAATGGCAATGAAATCTGAAATTCATGCAGCGTCTCTGTAAGTATCTCTGTTGCAGGGGCAGCTTTGTCAGGTTAAATGCCTTTGTGTTGCAAAATGAGACTTTTTTGACTCTTTGCAAGCATGAGGGAAAGAAGAAGAGTTGCTTGGCTACCCAGGTTCCAGGACACTCAAAGATACCCAAGTGTAGCAGCACGCTAGAAGAACAGTCATACAAAGCAGAAAACTTGTAACCCAAGTAACAAAGTCAGCTGTGTTACACCAATGTAATTCAGAAGGTCATCACATCCCTGCTTCACAGTGGGAAGCAAATCCAGAGCAGCATTCCTTCTCCTGACCTAAGACAAGTTAGAGGAAAGAGACAACATCTTGATTTTCTCTTGTATTTGGGGACTCTATGTCTAGGGACTGAACCCAAACTAGCACACAGCTCTGTTGCTTGGTCAGGCTGAGTGTCCTTCACCAAGGGACCAAACTCAGGGGAGGGGGCAAAGCCTCGTGCTCTGCCCATTGGATTAAGACAGCATTGCGTGGGGCTGGCTGGCTGTGGCTGCGGCTAGGTGACAGGCAGAAAGGATGGCACATCCCATGCACATCTGAACTGTGTCTTGTAATTTGTGCAAAACATTGCTGCAGAACCTGCTACCATATCAGCTCATTCTTCTGGTTTAGGAATGTGTGAAATCTGGGTCTGTTTACCTGATTGAGACTACTGACGGCCAATTTGGAACCATCCTTTTTCTGATTTGGCTCACAGGGGAGGAAAATCAACAACTCTGTCTGTGCTAGCAGAAGAAACAAGTCAGAACTTGTTCACTGGTTCATGGACTCTGCTGGTATCCAGCTGGCTAAGCTCTCTTTCCCCCGAATGAGGTGGA
Organism: Cariama cristata; assembly: GCF_000690535.1. Taxonomy (NCBI): domain Eukaryota; kingdom Metazoa; phylum Chordata; class Aves; order Cariamiformes; family Cariamidae; genus Cariama; species Cariama cristata. The sequence goes on from NW_009629657.1 coordinate 37,888, forward strand.
CAGATCCATACTGACCTCTAGAAGTGGTTCCTGACCCAAGCTATCCCCCAAACGGTGCCTGGGCATTGTCTGGGAGAACGTTAGCTCCCATAGGCCAGCACTGTGCAAATGGTGCTGCAGTCTGGAGACCGCTCAAGTCCATGCAATGGCCCTCTTCTGGTTACTAGTACTGACATAGCCAGTGCTGCTAAACCACGGGGATCCAAGTGCCAAATACACCCAGTCCCAGTTATCTGGAAATTAGGTGAACTGGGAGATGCTTAAGCCACTGTGACTTTGAAAATAGTTTTGCTTTGCAGTATAGATGCTTCAGTGTTCTGCTTATATGAAACCGATGGTCTTCAATCAGGGCAAAGTCCTCCTGCCTGTGGGTATCTTCCTTCTGCTCTGTTGATCTATTGTCCATATTCTTCTCATTTATACACAGAAATCTCATACATGTTTCATGCAGAAGGAGATGGGAAGCTACTGAAGAGATCATTAATAGATTCAAGACATTGAGAATGATTTGAAGGGCCAGTGAATCTAGCCATCATAGCTGGGAATGGGGTTTTTTTCTGCTCTGAGGGAACTGAATTTGTTTGAAAGTTGATTGTTTGGGTCCACATAATTAGGTACCTTTTTTGTACCAGTCTCTCTGAGTTTGCGCCTCATAAATTTACTCTAAATTCCCTGAAAGCTCAAAGAAAATCTCAGTCAAAACTGTCAAATTTGCCATGTACTTTCATTAAAGCTGCATTAATCCACAGAATGCAGCTCCTGACAATACTATAAAACCTCCCACGGAGTTCAGAGTAGTCTCCTGAAAACACAGTATTTGCTAGAGTAAACATAGCAAAGCAAGTAGCCAGACAGGCTTGTCTTCAGGAGTGTCTTGTACAGGCCAAAACAGATTTGATGCTGTGTTACGTTCTGGGACAAACCCAAAGAAAGATCATAGAGGAAGGATCTGTTTCCTTCAGCCATCTGAAAACAAACCTAGAAAGTTTAAATAAAGAATAATAAAAGTTGCATGCACAAATTGACTCCGGGAAACTTTTTAACTGGCTTCAGTGATATTTTCATGGCTGATTAGATGAGACGGCAGTGACCTTGGCAGTGCTACAAAAGCAAATTTTACATCACTCAGCATAAGGAATTCCACAATTTCCATCAAATCCCTCCTAAAAAGGTGCCCGCTTGCCCTTGCAATCTGGGTCTGCTTCTGTGGTTGGTCAGGTCTTGGTTCATGCTCCTGGTCAGCATTCAGTTGGAAAGGACTCCAGGGTGGCTGCATATGAGGTTACCCTGCGTGATCTCCTTTACTGCCCAGAAAGATTACCCAGGGAGAACATGAGGATTTTGACCACTTGCCTTTGCTTCTCAGGCCTCTGGAAATCCCATGCAAAGGGCTGCTTGTGCATGCACAGATCAGCGCTCTAGCATATGGGAGGTACGCTGGGAGGCAGTGGACCTGGCACAGGTGCTGCATGAAGGTGATGTGCATTTAGCCAGCACATCCAGACTGCACAGCACAGAGATTCAGACTCTTGGGCGATGCCAGCAGAAATATCTTACAGTGTGCTGTCCCCCCGGCACCCCGAGTAGCCAGGGCAGACCAGGACATCAGTCTGAATGCCAGGCACAGCATCTTCTCCCTCTCCCCACCTCTGCAGGAGACAGTGACGCAGGTTCCCACGTGGGATGTAGTGCTTTAAGCAGCCATCAAATCTCCTTGGGCTTCAGGTCCATGGATGAAAAAACATCCATACATAAAGTAGGGGCCAGCCACAAAACTCAGCTCATCCTTCTGCCCTCAAGACATCAGCCGGCTCTTTCAGTTGTATGTGAGGACATTAGGGACTCCCAGCAGATACAGAGAATACATGGAGCAGGCAGAGGGCTAAGAGAGGAAAGAGAGAAGCACTGAGGCTTTTGTCATGTGTGAGAGAAAGGTCTGAGCATGGAGCAGCGAAGACAGGCAGCTTTCCTGTCCCAGCACCAGTAGCAGCTGGCTCATCTCTTTGGATGCCATCACCTAAAAACTTTGTTGGAGTCGTGGGATGATATAGAAGACAATAGAGAGGAATGGGGTCACTAGGCATTGATGCAGACCCCATCTGAATGGGGGAAGCATGCAGCTGCCTCTGCACCAGGCAAGAAAGGGAGGAGGGATGCTACAGACCCAAAAGTGTCTTTTTCCTCCCACCAACTGCTTCTCATTCTGGCTTTGACATGAATTTGCGATGCAGGCTTGGCTGCTCTCTGCTTTCTCTGACTATAAAAATATTTAAGCAGATTCTCATTGCTAATATGTAGGGGAATTAGAGAGTGTCAGCAATGGCTTCTGACTTAAGATATGGAGTGTCAGGTATAAGCTGAACCCAGAAACGCAGCTATCTGTGAATATTTCTAAGGCAACTTGTCAGTAGGGTGTTTCTAATCCTTTTACCAAACAGACTTTTTTTAAAACTTGAGAATTTTTTTGTCTTTGTCTCTCTGACCCTAATAAATCTTAATTCCCACAACTTGCGGGTGTTGACTTTCCAAGAAAAACATCAATGGCACTCTGTCACCACCCTCCACGTTCCCAAGGAGGAGGCTGCTGGAGGCAAGTTGTCTCAATTTCCTATGTAAATGAAGAAAAGAGATTTTTAGAGCCAACTGCTGACTCTGGGAAAGAGGTGCTACGTGTGCCAGTGCAAGCAACGCTCCTACTGCCAGTCCCCGACACTGATGGAGTTCAGCTGTTTCGTGATAAAATAATAAGGCGTCCCCTCTGCAGGCATCTTGCATTTCAATGAATAATTTTTCACCCAACTACATCCCAGCCTGCTTTGATTATGTGCACTCCAAATATCAACACAGTAACACGGAGTTAAGGAATGGTGGATCTATCCCATAAGGGGAATTGCAACCCCTAAAGCCCCAAGCCTTCATCCTGAGTGGTTTTGTACAATGTTATTGCGCTGTATGCAGACGAGACAATAGCTGAAAGCGTTGTTATTTGGTATTTACATAACATTACTATGGAGCAACTTTGAATTTTTCTTTTCTGTGAAGTGCATAAAATGGGTTAAATGGGATGACAGAGCTGTTGGCAGAGCCAATTTGACAAGAAGAGAATTGCAAGTGAGTGACAGTTCAATGGCCCCTGGATGAGAGATTTCGGTGTTTCATGCACAAGGAAGCAAGGGGGGAGGGAGTTACGGTCCGTAAATATCATGGGGTAATGTACTGCCTAATGCATATGGGTATAAGCATGCTGCAGGCCTTCAGCAGATAAGGCTGCTGGCCACTGAATAACGAATGCCTTGAGGAACAGAGTGGGAACACAAAGGGTCTATGCGGGCATCTTTACTGCCCTTATCACCGTCAGGCTGGAGCATAGCTTTGTAGCTGGTTTTAGCAGATGATCGAATTCGGGGGAAAAAAAAGGCACCTGGAGTTTGCTCTATTAGCAAATTATAATAGTTGATAGAGTGGAAGAATCGTGCGTGAATCACTGTTTTGCACTTTTATTTCCTCCTGATTACATTGCCCAAGGCTTAAGACAGGCGAGAGCCCCTGCCAGCTGATGAAGAAGCGTTGTACCCTGCCTAGAGGTACTGTAGTGGGCACGACCAAGGCAGGAATTCGTGCAAACTGCTCCGTTTTCCACCTCACCTCTCCTGCTGACGGACTGGCCACACCACACACATCCCCCAGCCTATATTTCAACTCAAGCCATCAAAGAGAGGTTTTCCAAACATCCAACCTTTGAACGTTTAGCAAAATTGGACCGAGTCAGCAAGACTCGAGAGGCTGGTTTGAACTAGACACGCTTCACAGTCCGTCCTGCAGAAACCAAACCGGCTCGGGAACCCACCGGACAGCATCTGCTGTATCTGCACTCATAAATAAAATAGGTCAGGGCTCACTGGCTGGGCTAGAAGCCACATGGCACAGCCCAGCTTTTGTTCCTAGGGGTAAACCCCCTCTCTTCTCCAAACAGGGTGACCATCCTTGGGATGGTGTCTGGTCTGGGCTCTGCCCTGGTGGCTTTGGCTTGGAGGGTACCTACAGGCCAGCCTGCACCAGCACGTGCTCACAGTTAAATACCAATGATTTGAGTCCTGGAGCCTTGTGCCTGACAACAGCTGGGTTATAGCACAAAACTAGTGCAGGCTTTAGCATCGTAGCGCTTGGCATAGCCTTGTCTCACCTCTATATTCTCATGATATATCTCCCTGTAAGTCCCTCCAGCAAGGAGACAGTGGATGGTAGCCGTCTTTTTAACCTTGTGGAACAAGGCATTACCAAGTGTGATCTAGTTACCTGGTTCCCACAGTTCAGCGTGTCTCTGTGCTGGATGGATTTGGGCGGCGCGCGTCTGTCCTTATGTTGTAACTATGCATTTCCCAGAAACCTTCTGTCACGGAGAATTAGGGAAAAGCTATGAAGTGGGGGAGGGGGAATACATAGGCTTGTTTGACAGTTAATAAAACAATAAAATATACTTTGTGTGTGCCTCCATTTCTAGGGACGTACCAACAGCTGCTAATACCATGTCATCTGTTTTTTATTCATGGCACTGCTGGACTGTGGATAGATAATCTCTCTCTATAACTCACTCATTTCTAAGCTTAATGGGAAGCTGTCACTGAGAAACATGCTTCTCTGCCAAAAGTGGGCAGTCTGTCTTTCCACTGGGGAAACGTATGACTCTGGAGTTCCTCAGGTTGCTCAAATCCCAGTAACATTGTCTTTTAATTATATTGAATATTTAATACTGGAATGCTTGTGTTTCTTCTGTATTTTCTACAGTGACTGATAGAATGTTATGCAGAAGCTACAGAGAAATCTTTGCACTTCTCTGATTTTGCAGGCTGAGGTAGGCAGATGTTTATTCCCCAGGTGCTGAGCCAGCTGAGGCACGCGTGGCTCAGTGAGACGAGCTCCCAGTTGCACCCATGGTGGCACTTGGGCTACCTAGTTTGCAGCCCCCAAACAGCCCATCCTCAGATGGCAGCGTGGCCTTCTCAGGGCATGATCTGGCTCGAGTCAGGTTAGGTATTTACAGTGCTGATCCTCAGCTGAGCCAATCACCACGCCCTTGAAGAAAGAAATAGGTATTTGTAGGCATTTGGGCCAGTTTTAGGATGAGATTAGTTGCCCCTAGAAGCTTATCATAGCATGGTTTGGGTTGGAAGGGACCTTTAAAGGTCATCTAGTCCAACCCTCTGCAAGAAGCAGGGACACCTTCAACTCAGTCAGGTTTCTCAGAGCCCCATCCAACCTGACCTTGAATGTTCCCAGGGATGGGGTATCTACCACCTCTCTGGGCAACCTGTTCCAGTGTTTCACCACTCTCATCATAAAAAATTTCTTCTTTATACCTAGTCTGAATCTTCCCTCTTTTAGTTTAAAATCATTACCCCTTGTCCTGTCACAGAAGGTCCTGCTAAAAAGTCCCTCCCCAGCTTTCTTATAAACCCCCTTGAAGTCCTGAAAGGCCACAATAAGGTCTCCCTGGAGCCGTCTCTTCTCCAGGTTGAACAACCCCAGCTCTCTCAGCCTTTCCTCACAGGAGAGGTGCTCCATCCCTCGGATCATCTTTGTGGCCTCCTCTGGACTCGCTCCGACAGGTCCATGTCCTTCTTGTGCTGAGGACCCCAGAGCTGAAGGCAGTACTGCAGGGGGGTCTCAGTAGAGTGGAGTAGAGGGGCAGAATCCCCTCCCTCGACCTGCTGGTCACGCTGCTTGGGATGCAGCCCAGGACACAGCTGGCTTTCTGGGCTGCGAGCACACATTGCCAGCTCATGTCCACGTTGGATGGCATCCCTTTCCTCCAGTGTGTCAACTGCACTGCTCTGCTTGGCGTCAAGCTTTCCTCAGGCTACAAAAGACTCTTCTCCCCAGAAGCTCTCTTCCTCCTCCTCCCACCCTGTGGCCAATTCATGCCCATAACATACCAGTTTCATCACTAAACATGTGTGACAATGACCGTGGCTGGTGTTAGGAGGCAGCCTTGCTTTGCGTTCCCTGTATCTCACCTCCTCCTTTTCCTCTCTCCAGCACTGGGGAGGTCTCCCAGGAGCAGATCCCAGCCTGCTCCCCCAGTGGGTCCAGCAGCCCATGTTAGCAGGCTCATGCTAATGAGAACTCATCCAATAAATACATGGAAGAGCTGTGATACAGTTTTTTGATGTTGAATCAGTATGACTTATCCCTCATCCAGCCTCCATCTCCCCTTCCCAAGGCGCTCTCGGGCTTGCCCTTCCCCTGCCTACTTGCCTTTAGTGCTTTTTGTGCTCTCTCGTTATTCAGGGAAGTTGCCTTCTTGTCTAATTGGGAAGACACACTTGTACAGAGTGCACCTGTACAGAGTGTCTCCTTACAGGGAGAAGCGCAGTGCATGGTAGAGACACTCATCCCTTGTGGTTAATTTGTCAGCGCTGAATGCTCCTTAAAATAGAGCCAAGGAGATAAAGACAGGGCTTGGGCATCGCATGCACTGAAGTTGTCTTGGTGTGGTTCTCTCTAGCACAGGCTGTGCCTGCAGCCCAGGGTATGGAGGGCTCTTTAAGCAATGGGGAAATGCAGGGAGGCAGCCCTGGGAGCGTCAGCCCACTGTGATCCCATACCTACCTTCTTGCACTGTCTTTGGTGCCCTTTCATAAGATTTCTTGGTGCAAGTTCAACTCACAGAGCTGCTATTGAGGCTCAGTTCTTTCCCTGCCACTTCCCAACACCACTAATAAAGCTCTCCCTTTCCTCTAAGTCATTATTTGAACAACCTTAACTTGTTTTTGAAGGGGAGAGAGGGAGCGAGTTCACTGCTTCAAGACTGCAGGAGCTGGGGCTGCAGAAGAGCCGCAGCCATGTGCTCGCTGTGCTCCTCACTGCTGAGGCAGAAGTGCTCTGTGGTCGCAGAGCATCACGCAGTTTTTCAGACAAACCTCTCAGGCATGGCCCAGGGCACAGTGCAAGGTGTCTGGGTCATTCTGCTAATAAGGAGGCAGTCCCTCAGCCCCTAATGAGTCCATCTCTGCTCTCCTGCCTCTCTAAGAGGGGAGGGAGAAACCTCAGAGTGCTCCCAAGTCAGGTTTGACTTCACAGAAAAACTGCCCACTCTACAGATGACCAGGAATCCCCTTGATGATGCTTTGATGCCATCACTCCTGGCAGGTGGATCCATCATCTCAGTATTGAGGTATTAAGTTTTGTGCAAAGTGTCATGTTTGCAAGTCCAGAGAACCCAGGCTGCAAAGCATTGCTTGTCTGAGGCTGGAGCAGGAATTACGGAGTACAGGTTGGGGTCCAGAGCTGTGAAAGCACTTGGCTCACTGCCATGCAGAAAAACCTCAGGGACAGTGTCTTTGGCTATGAAATGGCTGGTGTGCATGCCAGAGACTCCACTATGTGGTAGCATGGGTCCCTCAGCCCTTCGTCCTGGCAGGGGGAGAGCACTCACCAGGAGCAAGCTCTTCTCCCCCAGGGCCACAGCTCTGGCGTGCTGTGACCGCAACCAGGACCCTGCTGATTTCTCCAGTAAAAATAACACTTAATTTACAGTGCACTGTTCTTCATGTGTATTTTTTCAAAGAGGGTCCTGTAGCAGGAAGGAGCAGCAGGGGAAACCCTGGCTGAACAACATTGCTCTGACAACCCACCCACACCAGCAAAATATGCTTAACCCGTGCTGCTCCAGCTGAAGGATTTCTGCTGGTGTACCGCGTCCCAAGTTCAGGCCAGCCGGCTGCAGCTCTGACATGCTCTCTCGGGCTGATTTTTTGGATGCAGGTTACATGGGAGATGCCAGAAAGGTGTGGGTAGGAAGAAGATGAAGAGCAGCAGATGCAGAGGGGTCTCAGCAGCTGCCTGGGCAGCTCACAGTGCACTATGGTCCAGTTCTGCAGCACTGAGGACATGGTTCAGTTTCTGCTTTGAATGCCACCTTTTATTCCTGATTCATGCCTGTGGGATTCACAAGCTACCTTGCTGATCATCCCGTTATATTGGATGTAGACCGTCCAGGACCCACTTTCTATTGATTTCCCTGCTCTCAGAGATCCCATCTTCTTCAATGTGTCTCTGACAGAAGTTTTATTAATGCAAAATGAATATCCCTCTGGAAAATGAAGTCCAGAAATTAATAATGAATTAAAACAACTTGCCACAGGCATTGCTAATGAGCTCTTTGTCTGCGCGGCTCACATGAAAGGAGGTCATTGCTCAGCCTTTCCCATCGCAAATGGCAAGCAGATTAACCGTTAACATTGAGTGTGTGGGTCTCTCCTGAGACAGACAGAAGGGCTGCAGCTCAGCTTGTGCCTGGCAGGGTTTTCCTGCCCTTATCCTTGCTGTGCAGGTTTGTCTTGAGGAGTCTTTGCTACCTGGAGAAGACACCCTCCTCTTCTCCCCTCCGAAGACACAGGTGGCCTGACTGTGTTGGGAGGACACAGGAGTCATCCCACTGGAAAGGACAATAACCTTGCAGAGCTTAAGAGGAGAGTGGAAAGTAATCTTGGAGGGGACTAGCAGAGCTTAACTTCACTGCCATAAGCCTCTTCAGGGACTCTGGTCCAGTAACTAACCTGGCACCGCTCCAGTGCTGGGTCTGCATCTATTGTTCTTTTCCCTTATCTTGCAAGGCAAAGGGTTATCCTGCCTTATCTGCTACCGCAGGCTTTGTAACAGGCCCCACAGCAAGGGCAGTAGAGATCATGCCCCTGTCAAGCCCCAGGGGCAGGAGGGGGGCTGTGATCGGAGAGGACCAGCCGCCACTGGGCAGTAAAGAAGGGAAAGCTTTCATGCCATGCCGACCACCTCTCCATGGCTTTTTCAGAAGCCACATCTCACTCATCAGAAATAAGGAAGCAGCACATTGCATTTATCCGTCTTGCCTGGGGAAGGTGGCTGAAGGCAGGTGCTTTCAGTTGCTGGTCCTCACTCGATACCTGGGGCTGGATGCAGCAGTGCGTGGGGCAAGGGATGCTGGGCATCACTTCTCCATGATGTGGCTGGACATCAGAAGGGGATTTTACCCCTTGCCCAGTGACCCTTGTGACACTACTGGCTGGCTGGAGCTGAGGGACCCATCACTTCCCCATGTCCATGGGCAGCCTCTTTCACATCAGCCATCTATTGCTCTGTTCTGCTTTCTTGCGAAAGATGAAAGCTCAACCTATCCCCTCCAAGTGCTTAACCCAGGCTTGAGAAAATGCTGTTGTGTTCAAGTCATGCTTTTTTTCCACCATTCCCCACCCTTGCCCTCTCAGGTGGGACACACAGCAAGGCTGGCTGATGGCTCGTTTCCTTGCTTGGCAGCACAACTGCTCATTTATCAAATAACTGAGCCACCCCAGAGCACTGGGAGCCAGGCAGTGCCAGACACTCAGCATCACGCCTGCAATGCATTCTGTTATGGGGATGCCCAGCTTCACCCCTACCAACTGCCATCACCAGTGGCCTTGGCCATGGAGGGATCAGTCTTGCCCTCCCCTACACCCATCACTAGCCATGTATTCCCATCCCTTCTCTTGTGGCAGTGTGGGTTGGGAAGAAATCCCTTTCTGGTGTAGAGAGAGTTTGGCCTGGTGAGGAGAGAAAGGAGCAGGGAGGCTTGGACAGAGGTGGGGGAAAGACAGGGTCTCAAACTGCACATTGACAGGCACAAAACCCCCTTCCTCTCTCTTCTTCAAAAGTTTGTGCTTGTTTGTGTATTGTTAAGCTGAAAACTCATCCAGTGCCCTCCAGTAAGTACCTGCACTGAGTCTGTATATCTCTGAATTCACCTGGCAGTCTCACCATCCTCTTCATCACAGTATCTGGGTACCACATAAGCCAAACTGTAGCTTGTCCTTAAAATGCTCTGGCAAAGGGAGGTTCACCTTACAGGAGATAAGGATTCTGGGAATGTCCATCCCACCCAGGACAATGCCAGGAGAGAAGTATCTAAGGAGTCTCCAAAGAGACTGGTGTAGCTGGTGTGCTCTTTGCTTGGGTCCCTGAAAGGACTCAAGGGGACAAAGGACATGATCACCTGGTCTAGTCAACTCTGAGCACCATTCAGGAGCTACTTCAGGAGCCTATGAAAGGCAATGCAGCAGGCAGCACAGGCATAGTAGAGACTCCAACGGTTGTGCCTGAGAAGTCTGACTTGGAAATTAAAATGAAGCTAGTTGTATCCCAAGTATTCGTTATCTGCTAGACTGTTCCTTCTACGCAGCAACTTATCTCCTATTCAGAGGCTGCTTCAAGGCAGTGCTGCATTTAGGCACAGTTATTGCTTCTTTCTTTGCTGGTATGACCTAGAAACCACCCTTGGGCGCACAAAGAAACAGAATGGACATTGCTGGTAACCGCACTAGGACATGGCAGGGAGATGGGTGGGTGGAGGACAGCGTAACACTCACACAAATGCCAGGGAAGTACACTTCAAGTTTGTCTCAGCTGTGTCAGATACTATGACAGTGCTGGGTTTAGGGACATTTTTTAAGAGAGGTTGAGAGTCTTATGAATCTGTTTGGGAGTTAAGTACAAATCAGGGTTTTTTCAACACAAGCTGTGTTTGTATTTATGGGACAGAGCAGTCCATTAGGACAGCAGGGTTCTCAGGTCCCCGCCACCCATTTTCTGAAGAGCATCTTCATTTCATCTCCATTTATCTCTGGGATAACTCTGACTCAGCTGCTTGGCAGACTTGTTAGGGCGGTCAAGCCTGCAGACAGCTTTATTTTCACTGAGGCTTGCAGCACAGAGATTTGTAGACCAAATTCTTATGATCAGTCACCAGGGAACATTGTTGGGATCTCTGACCCCAGCTGTGCCAGTGCTGCTGTAACCATTGCAGCTCTGGGATCTGGGGCTATTGCAGGCTGTGGGATCACAGGCTTTGTAGCCCTGTTTCCTACCTGCGACAGTCAGGACAAGAGCTCTGTTATGGGCAAGTCTTCAGTAGTCCAGAAGGAAACACAGGATCTCAACAGAGCTGGTGAAAATTCATAGAGGCTGGAGGACACGTTAGACTTAAAAGTTAAATAAGGTTTTGCAGAAAAGGTGGTAATACACCATCCTTTGTATGGAGTGAATAGTTTCTCTGAGTTTAGCTTTTATGCTCTTACAAAGGGTATTTTGAAAGTGTGTATTACTCTCCTCTCTTTCCTTCCAAGTGCCTAAATTTGAGGATGTATCCTTATCTCTAAATGACAAGCAATACTGAATGGGAAAATATTTTGTTCTGTCATTTACTTCTCATTTGGTGTTGTCGCATCCTATCTTTTGGCTCTTAACACTTTTCTTAGTGTTATGAGCATATATCTGTGCTCTGTGTGTGAGAGTGGGTGTCTGAAATGTGTTTGCAAAGGTCCTTGATAAAAAGCTTTAACTACTAAAATTATCAGAGGCATGAGTGAGCTGGTCATGGTAGATCTGAACACTGGCAGGCAGCAGGTCATCTGTCTGCAGAGACGTTAAGTACTGAAGATGTCAGAACCGCCAGATTTTTAGTATTACTAAAATGACAGTAGGAGGGAAATTACTGCTCATTTCAAGGAGTTAATGTTGCTTGCAGATTTAGCTTGGACACCAGAGGGAACATAAAAGCAACAGCAGTGGAGTACCTTCAAGGATAGCATTTCCCTCCAGAAGTACAGTACAGTTCTAGCCAAGTTCTCCGCATTAATCACTTTCTTTCATTCTTGTTTTCCAGCCAAAGCTTTTGGCCAAGGAGTTGCTTGACTTGGTGGCATCTCACTTCAACTTGAAGGAGAAGGAGTATTTTGGAATTGCATTCACAGATGAAACGTAAGTGAGAGAAATCAAAGACCTAAGAGGCAACTCTTAGATTGCCGGAAATCCTGTGGCAGTTTTGTCCTAAGCAAAACAACCAGCACAGAAGACCTGTGTACCCCGAGATCCTAGACCAAGGGAGACATGGACCTCATATCAGACTCTGTCCTGTACTGCCTCTTCTTCAGAGGGCTGGAGGCCTCTCATGGCAAGTTAAGCATGGCCAGAGGTGTAGAGAGGCAGTGACAATCCCAGTGACATCCCCTTCCTAATCCCATGTTCAAAGAGTTGGTGTCATTTGGCATTGGCAAAAGGTTAGCTTAAGCTCTCACGGACTTAAGATCCACTTGCTAGTTCAAAATTATTACCAGATTGGTGGAATTGTTCAATTAAAGTGTTAATCAGTTTGTTCACTCAAGCAGGCCTAAACGTAATGCTAAATTATTTTAAGGAAAGAAAAAAAAAAAACACTCACAATATTACTCTATTATTTCTGATGTTTTAGATCCCAGATTAGAGTTTCTTAAAAAAGGGAAAGAAGAAAGTGTGGGAAAGGAAGGGACTGCCAAATTTAACATGAATGAAAAGCATTTTTAAATATAAAACTTCCATTTTGGAAAGGATTTGACCTCACCAGGAACCACACAACAGCCTTATGGCTGAGCTAAACTGAAGGATGGGACCCTGACACTGCAGTCACCTCAGGCAACGTTGGTTGTTCACCTTGAACCTCAGCTCCCACAGTCCTAGTATTACCACAAAATTTGAATTTTTGTCTCAAGACAAGCCATTTCTACCCCCTATTTAAAAGGTAAGTATAAAATTAGCATTGGAGAAATATTAAAGGTCTGCCAAATACTATGATTGTCCTAGACTGTGACCTCTCAGTGCTACTCCACAGTCCCTGCTACTCTTTTCCAGCTGCTTGTTTTCTCTCTGTAGTTAGACTGTCCTCAGCATACGGAGTATGTCTTGTATGTGCACTCACTGTACTCCACCTTCATTTGCAATAGGATTTTTTTTCTGTATATTAATCAGGAAGAGGCCTCCCGCACCAATATTGTTTTAAAATAACAAGATTTTTAAGGCAATGCTGTGTTCCTAGAACAGCTGAGTCAGCGGTATTGCTGTCATGAGCCAGCTCCTCTCTC
>NW_009629657.1:50823-110137 GCF_000690535.1 Cariama cristata
TGAAGTGTCAGGGAAATGTAAATTATCTGGTGGAATAACGATTCGGGATCAGGTAATCAGAGGGTGCTGAATAATTGCACAAACATATCTACATTCATCTCCGCAGCGATCACCCCTCTAGAATCAGTTTCTTTGGCAAGCACCTGCCTTGGGCAGCCTGAGGCCATCTCCAGACACAGCTACCAGAATGGAGGAACGCTCAGCATCAGGCACACGCAGAAGCAGGACCTGAATCAGAGGGGGTCCCAGAATCCATCCCATCCCACTTACATGAGCAGCCTAGCCCTGTAGGAGCTCTCCAACCCAACACAAATTAATGAGATTGGTCCTCAAAGGAGGAACGGCAGGAGGCACTTCTAAAGCAGGAGGAGGAAATTACTCCTCACCAAGGTGTTCTTTCTTATTGGAGAGAGCAAGTTACTCAGTGGGTGCTGCCTGAGGGGTGCAGGAAAGCCATGCAGGGAAGCCAAAGTAGACTAAGAGATGAAAACATTCCCTTAACAGTCCTAACAGCACAGGTTAAAAACAAGAAACACGTGTCAGACTGCAACCAGAGAGCAGCTGAGCAAGTCCCAGCTCTCAGCTCAGCTGAGTGGGCACAGGGCTCCCCTGGGAGTGCAAGGGACGCTAATGAGGAGGTGTCAGCAATTAGAGACACTCCATCCTCCCCTGGGGCTTCCAGGTTTAACACGGAGCAGTGTGAGCAAAGATCTGGGTTAACGGTAGGAGGAAGCACAAGAAGCTGACAGAGGCTGTCAAGGCAGTGCTCAAAGATGCGCAGCGGACGCAGATGGATGCGCACTGTCTAGACGGGATTTCAAAGGGTGAGGTGATGGCATCCACTCACTTGGTCACCTTCTTGACCTGTAGTTAAGAGGGAGCAGGGTGCATTTTAGGAGATGCTCAGCCAGCTCGGATGAAAGATTTGGGGACACCTTCATTAAAACTAGCAAATGCAACCCAGAAACATGCCAGTGAGTCCTAGTTGATATGAAGCTTGGTCTGCAGCCCTTCTGCTGTCCCGTAGTGAGTCTGACCTTTGCACTGAGGCTTCTTCGGTGCTGTGAACATAACCTTGACAAAAATATTTCCTCTTCAGTTGTAAAAAGCTTTGAATAGAGCTGGCACAAACGACAATTGTTTTATTTGACTGAACACAATCAAAAAATATACTTGGGTGGTTGGACTGGGTCTTGGAAATAGATGTCCCATGTCACCTTCAGAAAATAAACTGGACTGTCTGTACCACAGATCTTAACCTGCAATGTGAAATGGAAGTTTTAAAAAAGCCTTTCTTCAAAAACTAAGAAAAGCAGTCTCTTAACATATGTTTGCAGAGGACCTATCACAGCCCTACAGCTGATACAGACCAGGCACACAAAAAGAAACCCTTTAATTCTGTGACACAGGCCCTCAGGGATTTCCTTTTCCTCACTCTTTGCTGAGTTTCTGTGTGCCTTACTTGAAGGGAACTCATAACCAGCTAAAACATAACATGTATAACATAACATAAATATAGTCTGGAGTTGGCTAAATTGCAAGTTTAGAAAGAAGAAAAGCCACTAAAGTATAAAATCAATTCTTCTATTTAAGAGTAAAAGCTCTATGAGAGTAATTTATTTAGAAATGATTTGGACTGGGGATTTCCATTCATTAGTTGTGCTCTATCATGACAACCTAAGAAGAAAATCAATAGGAACAATCTTTGCGTTGGCGACTTAATAGTTTCTTGTGATAATATAGGGTCATTACTGCATTCAGCGTGACTAAAATTAGATTGTCAGACTATTATGGAGGAAAGAATAACGCCTCCTATCTTAATGATCATAGGAACACTTTATGGTGTGAGCCATTAACTGCGGGAGAGCACAGGTCAAAAGGGTGTCCCTGCACAACAGGTGGGGCCAAGCTTCACATGAAGCCAGAAGAGCTATATCCTGGTTGATTCAGAGTGAAAAGGAATGGGGAAAGGGTTTTGTTTTGTTTTTTTCTTCTGTTCATCTGATTATGAATCTCCGCTAACCGCCCTTTCCCTTGGCATCAGCTCTTCCAGTATTCACTGAGAGCAAGTGGTCAGGATTACCCTTCTGTTCGCTGCAGACGTCCCGTCTGTGCCATGGGCAGGTTTTCCATGTCCTTTACTTGTCCTTAAACATGAGTCACCTGCTCCATGGAGAACTACAAACTTTTGCATCCCACAGCACCCCATCTGCATGGGTCCAACAAAAAGCTGACCCAAACCCTTTTGCTCCCTCACCAGAGGAGAACCTGCACAGAAGCTTATTCAGCTGGCTAACATATAGGATAAAAACGGTGAGGTATTGAGGCCCATTGTTTGTTACATTTGTGCTAGAGACCATACTAATGTGATAAGGTGCCAACAGAGAGTGCCCTTGCTCAGCCCAGCATCCTATGGCCAAGAGGATGGTAAGGGAAGAGCAAGTTGACACTCTTCCCTGGAATACTCTCTCATTTCTAGGAACTGGGAGGAAGCCTATTTCCACTCTGCAGCCATGTGGCAGGGCCAAAATGAGGGACCAGGTGTCCCATGTGCTGGTTGAACAGCCAGTCCAATGGAGAGTGCAGCTCTCAGAATAATGTCCTGCTCTGGCGTGAGACTGGTTCCTTTGTCACTAAGTCCACCGTTTTGCAAAATCTGTATAGTTAAACAAGTTTGCAGCCCCTTCAAAAGTATTTCTGTTGAAGTATTAAGACCTTAAATGAGAAAATCTGTGAGCTTCAAGAGGTTTTTTTGTTTCTGTCATGACTGATGGAAACGTAAAATAATTTATATGGTTTCTATTATGTGAATTGGTCTTTCTCAGTGTCCATTCAATTCAATGTGAGTTTGATACTGAACGGGAATGATTTGGTTTATTGGTCCAAATACCTTTACAACACAAATCAATGTGGATCCACTTTTCAGAAAACTGGACACTAACCAGTAAAACTGTACAAACAGAACCACCTGGAGGCAAAGTATTCATTGATGTACCACTCTTTACTGAAAGCCCTGATTAAAGAAAACAGAACTACTGCATGCAATCGACAGTATGAACCCTGGGCACCAAAATCCATACTCAGTCTGTAACCTAAATGGACCTGGTTTCTTCTTCTAAAAGCAATTACGTATTTGTTATTGACACACTAGTTTAACTGCCAACATAAGTACAACCAATACAGAAAAACAACCTGGTTTCCAATTTTCAGCCTCCCTATAGGTCACCCAAAACTGTTTGCACCATTATTTGTGAATATACTGATATAAATAGCTAAATGAACAAATCAATGGTGATAATGAAACAAAAGCTACTTTGTGTCTCTAAATTGAACTGTGAAGGAAATCCAGCTAGACATAGGCATGTATGAATGGGATCCCCGTGCAAGCTGCCTAAATTGGCCCATGAAAACTGGATTACTACGTGCCTAGGGTTATATTCATGCTTTTCTCTGTCTTACATGAGATTGTGTTCCATGGATAGTTCTGCTGAAGACAGGAAGACAGCTTCCAGAGCAAAGCATTGTGTGGTGTAAGGGCATTGGAGTTTGGCTCCCCAATAGACGACATTCACAGGCAGATGCCAGTGACTGTTCACTGCTGCTGTTCTCTACATGCCACACATGCACGCTTGAAAACAAGGAGTTAGGTGACAATCTGCAGTGCAGAAGCCCTCAGCGATGAAAGATTGTAAGTAGTAATTGAGTACAGTGAGCAGTTAGCTCCTGGCAGTGATTTAAGTGACCTTCCTCCTCTGAAGAGGCTCTGGATTTAAGCTCCATGCAGATGAGAGTAATGAAACTCTTCAACCCAAAAGCTCAGTGGCAATTAAATGTGTTATTCAGTACGCACAACCATGTACGTGTGCAACATAAATGTGTAACCTGGTATGCATATGTATACGCATATATTCTTTTTGTACTGATTATATCAACCAGTTTCTCAAGTTAAAATGCAGCGAGAATGAAAAGAGTAAGTCTTTTCAAAAAAAGAAATACCTTGAAGTGAATTATTGTTCTGTGCACGATGGCTTCTTAACCCTTCATTGTACCTGTTAGGCAAACCCAGACATTTCTGTTGAATAAACATAGAGGTAGACAGTAAGTCCATTGTCAACAAATCGGTCCTGGTAGGAACCGGTGTGTAATGCCATCAGCCACTGGTGGCTGCTACTTTGGTGATATAAATGCAGCTGGACAGGTTCAGGATAGGATGTCAGGCTTAGTGTGGCTTTTCCTTGCTCTGACAGTGTTTTGTACCTTGGCCTACATGGTTAAATGCTTGTTTTGTACTTTGGCTAGGAATGGGTGAGCATGTCTTCTTTCAATCCCCATGCGTACTGTGGCTTTCACAGTTAATTTCAGCCTTCCCGAGTCCTGTTAAGAAAAACATAACAGCACTTGAGGACAAAAAAAATAGGAAAAAGGGCAGATTTCAAGAAGGGGGGTACAGTGGGAAATGTGGACACCTTTAATTTTTGGGTGCCCAGGCTGAAAATCTTTTCATGGGGCTTGTTTTCTGACAGCCTTGGAGCATCTGTCTTCTAAAAACCAAGCCTTGTTAAAGTATGTATCTCTGCTGACCAACAGGGCACGATGCAGGGATCCTGCACTAGCCCTGGGCAACTGCATTGCAGCAGCAGAAATGACAGAAGGAGATCCCATCATGCTGCATGCCCAGCTATGCAGCCTGCTGAGAAAAAGACCAGTTAACCCCTACACTCGGCCCCGTTAACATGGCCATCCTCACCCCTGATCCCGGGCAGTATCACTGCACAGCACTGTCCTAGGCTGGGCAGACTAGCCCTCAGCCCATGTACCATGACAGAGACATATGAAATGACTAGTTGGACTTGAAAATCTGCATTATGTCACCCCTTTCCAGTAGCCATGCTGCTAGTAAGTCTGTGCCCCTAATACACAGTTCAGGCTGCCCTTTATCTAGAGAAAAAAAATAGAGAGAAGATTTAGTTAAAAACTTTCTCTAGAGAAAAAAACTGACTAAAAGCTAAAATGTCTTGGAGAGAAACACACAGGTGTCTAGAGCAGGGGATAAAAAAGATTTTGGTAGTTTTTGTATACCAAAAGATGTCCAGGATGAATTTGAAAAGTCCCCAGCTCCACATGTATCACAGTCAACTAGGTACAATTTCAGCCTTCCTGAGTCCTGTCAGAAGAAACACAACAGCATTTCAGGACAAAAAAAAAATTAGGGAGGAGGCCAGATTTCAAGAAGGGAGACGAGTGGGAAAAGTGGACACCTTTAATTTTTGGGTGGCCAGGCTCAGAATTTTTCAGTGGGGCTTATTTTCTGACAGCCTGGAGCATTTGTCTTCTAAAAACCAAGCCTTGCCAAAGTACATATCTGTACTGAACAACAGGGCACGACCTAGTTGAGACTTGGTACTCTTGCAAAATAGATGCAAAGGCTGCTTAAACTGAATGCCTGGCTTCTACATGGCAAAATTTGAGCTGAGATACAGCTTCTTTATAAACGTCTGATCCTGAACCCACTGGAGTGATGAGTGGAGCTCACAAGTAATTTTGAATTCCTTAGGCAGCGTGCTGTGCTGAAGCGAGCACACACGATGTCCCTGCTGGTCTCCAGGGCAGCCCAGAGCTGCCTGGGCTTGAAGGTCCCTGAGCTGCTCATCCTCTTCCGCACCTACGTAAGCCAGGGCAGCTGTACAGAAATTCAAATTGAACCCAGGTGATTCAAAGCCTCCTGAAACTGCTACTTTCCTCTTTATTTATTTTTCTAGAAAAGATGGAGTAGGGGACCTACAAATCTGGTTAAATTGCTAAATAGATGTTGTTGTTTACTTTCTAAAGGAGTTTCTCAGTTGCCCAAAACACATGCGCTGCTAAGGAGTAACAGGCAGACCCTTGTGAAAGCTGAGTGTGTTTGCTGACAGGGTACATTGCTAAGGTTTGTGGCAACACTAGATGTTAGTTTAATGCTTTTTTTTAAACCAAGCCTTTTTATTTCCTTTTTTTTTTTTTTCGTTTTCGGCGCAATGAAGAATTATTCCTGAGGATTAGCATGAGCTGGCAAATAAGCACTGGAATAGAGCTCAGGACATCTGAGTTCCATTTCCTGCTTTATTTGCTGCAAGATTCTCCCCAAAATCACTTAAATTCTCCCTCCTCTTGCTTGTCTAGACAGCAGAGTACTCAAAGCAAGGGCTACATCTCCCTCTGGGTGAAATCTGGTCTGACTGAAACCAATAGCAAAACGCTCACAGGATGCAGCCTTAGCATCACAGAAGGCAATGGCAAAATTCCCGCCAACTTCAGTGGGGCCTGAATTTTACCCTATGTATTTCCACAGTGCCTGATTTAACAGGGTCTTTATCTCAGCTGGGGAGTGAGATGCCCCTGTAATACAAATAATAGTATTTATAAAGTATCTTTCACATGCATACAGCGCTCTACAATGTGGGGAACGTGACAAAGAACAGAGCTCCTGCCCAGGAAAGCTTCCAGCAGCAAGGCACGAATGGATAAATTATAGGAGAAAAGAATAGCGACAGGTACCATCCAGGCAAAAGAAAAGCAGCATGTGGTAATTGGAGCTGGAACGCTTCATGGAGCAGCTGTTTTTCAGGAGCTCTCTGAAGGAAGAAAAGTGAAGGCTGTGCAAACCTAGAGAGGCTATTGTAGGTATGTGGGTGGTAAATAAACTGTCTGAGGCTGTAGAGTCAGGTTTAGCCTTGAGTGAAATATTGCAGGCATTGTGGAAACTCTTAACAACGAGGATTTCTAACGAAAATCTTGACAGACTTTTAATGAGATGACTGCTCCAGGGGGTTGTAATAAAAAGGTGAAGCTCATAACATTTTGGGTTGTCCTGCCTGCTCGGTGCTGCCAGGTTTCACCCTGACAGATTGAACTTTAGCAGTTTGATTCCCAGTCTGAAATGTTGCCAGAATGATATCGCCTCTGCTCCTCAAACATTTATTGTGTGTTTTTCAAATATCATGCAATAGCCGAGGGCAAATAGCATGCGTTTCTGTTCATCTTTTGTAACACCTCAGACTTCATTGCCATGAGTAGCAAGAAACCTCTTTGGTGCCGGGCTCAAAACTGTCTCTTCTCTTGCCAGGGGACACTTGAACTGGCTTCAGCTGGACCGCCGGGTGCTGGAACATGACTTCCCCAAAAAGTCAGGACCGGTTGTTTTGTACTTTTGTGTCAGGTAAGTGCGTGATGGCAAACCCTTCCTATGGGATACAGCTACGGACAATCTGTTCCCTAGAGGCCAGGAAATGAGGCTATTGGTTTCTCATGCTGTAGAAACACCTGTGGACAAACAAACACTTTTACAGATGTTTCTTTTGAGCTCTTTGGCTTTGAAAACTCTTCTCACACAAGTGTAAATAAGTAGTAGCCACAGTAACACCCATAGCTGCCCACAGAGAAACCTTGTATGAGGGCAAGATCAGACATTATGTCCTTACATATTTATTCATGGGCTTTGAACTCCTGGAAAGTCCAAGCTGGGTAGGGCTGCAGGACAAAGACCTCTTTCTGCCAGGATAACCAACGCAAACCAGCCACCTGGAGGGAAAACACTCGGTTCCTCACTGGTGAGCCAGCCATTTCCTCTGGATTGTGCCCAGGGTGTGCGTTATGTCAGCGACCAAATTAATCCCAGTGTAGCTCTGTCATACTTGCCTTCTGGACTCTACCACGTAATGGTATAATGAATGACCCACAAATAGCAAATGATGGCATTTTATGGTAACCAGTTGGCTTCTGCATGGGCATAGAACATATTCATAGATTGGACTGGACCAGACTAGAAAGGTTTTAATGAAGATTATGGCAGTTTGGGAGAATTCCTCTTCATCTGGGAGTTTTGCAAGGAACTGTTAGTGTTTGGAAGCCGTTAGAAGTTGCCGGTGCTCTTCTGTACACAGTGTCTTTGCCTCCAAGAGAGATATTTTCTGAGAAGACAAATTTGCTCTTGCAGTTTTAAAACAGGGTTAGGATGGCATATGTACAAAGTTAAGTTGAGGGTTTTGACTTACTTTTAATGGATAGCTCATGCCTAGAACTAGTCAGTGCAGTGTTACTGTGTCTTTTTCTGTTAGCCTTTCCACTCCACTGTTATATTACATCTGACATCACTCTCATTCATTACACAGTACACACAAAAAATTAAGGCCTGCTTTTGAGTTTCTTCCTCTGAGTGAAATCTTTTTCCACGCATAGTGACTGTCACTCGTTTAACTTCAATTACAAGGGAGGCTTCTCAAGAGAAGAGACTCTTGGTTCTTTTTGTCCCCATATTTAGTGGTAGATACTGATCTCACCTGTTCCGGAATCGCAATCCATAGGGGAAATCCATAGGAGAAAAGTCAGCATTCAGTGTCTGAAAAGTGAGTGTGCGAAAACCAGGCTGACCATGGGCTTATACTCTTATTTGCAGTAGTAATGAGTGGATTGTCACACTGAGTTACAGTCTGAATTGGATTGGAAGGCCAGATGCCTCAAGAGTTAGGAATGGGTATTAACTTTTCTACTGTTTACTTCCCCTGTGGATGTCAGATGCTGGTAAGTAGTTGAAGAAGTTTCCCAGCTCGTAAAGAGTTCCCATGTCCATCCCAAATCTGATCTGAGCAGAAGGTAATTGGAGAAGAAAGAGACTCCAGCCAGCTGGCTGAAGTTGGAAAGACCCCACGTGTCTGTTACCCAACAGTTTCATTTCTGGCTTGGGAATTAAAGGAAGGGCTGAAGGAAAGTTTGTGAAGAGACCCACCCATAGACAGGGTTTTATTTTGATAATCTGGGAGTGCACAGCAGCTTGCAGAGCCATCCATATCCACACCATAAACAGAATGCTCCTTCTCTCCTGCTGCCATGAGGTGGAACGCAGAGATGATTAATGCTGTACCATACTTAATTACAAATGTGTTAATTTTGAAGGGACTGGGTGCCCATGATACCTAGTATATCTTTGGTAAAAGCTTGCCTGTGTTTGCAGTTACCTTTCTTGCATTACTTCTCCCAAGCATTGCAGCTCAGAAAGCTTAAGTTGGTGCTGGCAGTCCCAGTTGGAGAGAGAGTAACACAAGTAACTGGATGTGTCAGATGTTCATTACAGAGAAATGTTTACCGTATCAGGATTTAGTAATCATGTGGGTTTTTCTCTCTAGTCGAAGTAAATGTAAAATTCAACCACACTGTGAAACTACTGAAGACGTGAAACTTCAGGCAAGAACAGTAAATGGTAGTTTGTGAAGAGGAGAAGCTACAGAGGAACCATTTTCACCTTTTATGTGACCATCACAATGTTTTCACCCTTAACATGCCTGTAGCAATGTTGAAGGGGAGCATGCCCACCAAAGATGCCATAGTTTTTAGATTGCTCTAAAAGTACATTTAAAGGGAAGCATGACTTTTTAAGCAAAGGCTTCTTGGAAGAACCATGCTGAAAATAGGAAGTTTCACAAGCTTTGCAGTGTGAAATTCTCCTCCCTTATTTAAATCTCTGCAGCAATGCTGAAGCTTTGTCTTTTGACATACCTTTCCTTGGGGTTTGACATTGTTGAACATTGACGTCCAGTGTCTTTACTCTCTTTTGTAATCAAAGACAAAAAATTTCACAGCGCTGTGTCAAAGGAGGAGGATTTTATAAGGAGGTTCTTAGCACTAGTTTGGAAGAAATCGCTTCTGTCCTTGTACACTCGCATAGCTGACTATAGCCTCTCTGTCTTCAGGTTGTCATCTAGTGCTTCTCTGGAAGCTTTCCACTGAGAACAACATAGGAATACAGGAAGCAATCAGAACTGCTTGGGCAGCTGTGAACTGCCCCATGGCTATTCTTATGCAATATTATTTTATCAGACTCTGCTAATAACTGTTTATATAGCTTTAAAGCCATACATGAAAGCAAGAGGGAGTGCCCTGAGTCTTGCAGCAGAGGTGGGACGTCTGGCAACAGGATGGGAGTGAGATTAGTTCTCATCTTAGAATTAGCTTCCCCAGGTGGCTTTCTAAAGCCCTCGTCGGTGAAACTCATTCTCTGCCTCAGAGGATTTACAGCTTAGATAAACCAAGTCAGATGAGAGTCACAGCTAAAGTCTAGGAGAAGCAAAGGACAGACATGAAGGAAAGAGGGAATGCTTGACTAGTTGATTTTACAGAGGTGTTTTAAGACCAGAACAGGACAGTGAAACTGTACCTCACAACATGAGCTGCATGGTAAAGGGCAGGAACCTAAGTAAAGTGTGGAGACCCAGGCAGTAAGGAGGTTGGAGGAAAACAGAGCTAGCAGGGGTTCAGATAAAGGTTGTTATACTTTTGGCAGGGAAGGAACCATTTTGTTCTGACTCACACAGGCGGGAGAAGGAAGGCAAAGTTGGAGGAAAAGAGAGCTAGCAGGGGTTCAGATAAAGGTTTATACTTTTGGCAGGGAAGGAACCATTTTGTTCTGACTCACACAGGCGGGAGAAGGAAGGCAAAGTTACTCCCTTTGTGTAAATCTTTGAGGTGAGAGAGAATCAGAGCATAGACACCCTGTTTGTTCATGGAAAGGAAAGTTGGCTAGGCTTTGCAGTGAATTGTCATCCTCAAACAATGGCCTTGTGGGATTAACAATCCTTAGCTAGGGAACCACCAGCATGGGTCTGATCTCTTTATCTTCTGGATGTTTGTCATGCTGTTAATTTATATGAACAAGCTTAGCAAATAAAATTCACTTCCCTGGTGGATCTTTTCCCAGGAATGAATATATGTGTTCTCAGGGTAGCTCTACCAGCTAAACAGTGACAACTCACTGCAGAAGTCGTCACGCTAAATCAGAACATCTCTCACGTGGAAAGGCTTTTCTTTCAGAAAGGCATGGAAAAAAAATGTGAAATAAATCTTCAATACTCAAATACACTGTGGGGCTAAGTTTGTATCTATGGCCCAGCACTATTCCCACAAAGGAATGCCTGTGTTCACCAACGTCTGGCATGTGTTCATAACATACTGGCTAGGCTGAAGTCAGCATGGGAGCTGTGGGGGCTCAGGACTCTCAATATTGAGGCCAGACATTTTGCCAGGTTACCACAGTTACTACAGAACAAAGTGGCCTTAAGTAAGACCAGCACTGGGACACCAAGTGCAAAGCTCGTGTGTCACTGCGTCCTTCAGCCTGAAGGCACATGGCTCTGTGCGCACCAGCGGTGGTCCAGGTCTGAGGCAGGTGGGACAGATGTCTGAGATGGGACTCACAACACCAAACCTGAGATGTTTACCTGGTAGACGGCTCTACGTCAGGGCTAATTAGCGCAGCCTCCCTATATAACTACTGCAAAGAAATAGACACTTTTCAGGAACAATTAATCTGCCTTATTTTAGATGACTGCTTTGGAATTCAGTAAGTTGCAGTCTAAAATACCTATGCCTCTTTTCTGACCTCAGATCTCTGCTCAGATGTAGGCATCCACATTATAGCTACCTCTTTTTATCTGATGAATCCGCTCTGTGTGCATCAAGGGTAGTATATAAATTCAGAACATTATTTCAAACAGGGTTGGTACAGCCAGGGTTGATGAGGCATTTCCCATCTACAAGGCTTTACCTGACTACCTGAATGGAATTGGACCAGATGTCAGCTGCTAATGAGGTCTTATGCTATTTTAGTTTTTCAGTCTTCTTTTATATCCAGTCTTCAAACCCATATTCCTTTAGAAAAAGTCTAGTGTTGAAAATAAAAGAAGTAGGACACCATTTGGAAACAGTTGAGCGTGGAAGGAGGAGAGACAGTGGTTGCTAATATGGATTGTTCATGGGGCTAGACGTACCTTACAACTTGTTGCTGAAACACATTGCTGCCTCCCACATTGGCCAGAACACGTGTGGGGTGCAGATTCATGACATCTTGCTCCCCACTTCCCGACTGACTCACGTGGCGATCCCAGCACACCATGGCTGTGTTTGCAATTCACTTCCATTCAGCTTCACTTCTCTCTGAGAAATTAGATTAGGGGGTGGTGATGACAGCAACCTGCTGCGGCAGGAAGAGTGGAACAGAACCACACTAAATTAACCAGAGCAATTTATTTGTCTCACACTTAATGGGCTGTGTTTCTCCATCCACAGTTTTCTCCACCAGAGAGGGGTATGTGGCAGTCCACCACTTTTCTCCAGGCAGAGAATGAAGAATTGCCAGCTCCTGTCTCTCTCTGAGGAGGAGGGAGAAGGAGCAGCCCTCTCTCTACCCCATGGTGTGAGACAGAGGTTTACAGGAACTGGGGAGAGAGTCCCAAGGAGATCATCAAACACATCAATTTTGCAGCCAGAGCAGAGGCAGAGAAGTGGCAGAGTTTGTTCCCACCCATGGATATGCTTTATCTCACCTGCTAGCACCCAGGAGAAGATGCTGGGGGAAAATCACACATACACAAATTGCTCTGCTCCTATGCTCTTCCCTGGTCAGCTGCAGACCCCACTGCAAGAGGAGCTGCAAGGAGGGCGGTGCTGGACCCCACTTTGCCATGGAGCTTGATCATCCCAGGAGAGTTCATGGAACTACCCTAAGATGTTTCAGCACCCTAGGGCCCTCTGTCCTCCTCGTGGCTAGCCATCTCTTCTCTGAGCTCCTTCCAGCTGTGCTGTCTCCCTCACCCACTCTCCCTACCAGCACCGAGCTAGTAACTCCCTACACCAAACTCGCAGGCAGTTTATGCTACATATAAGGGAGACCGCGAGACATCTCCCACTCATATCTCTACAGTTCCACGCGCTGCTGGGGTGCTGTAGAAACAATAGCAAAAATCAGAATATTAAACCCACATAACTAACCCAGCCCAACCAAGCTGCTTTCAGGGGTTCCCGCAAGCTGCCCTGTCTACAGAGTCCAGCAAAGCTGTGCCATAACCCAGATCTCTTTGTACAGCATGTGTTTTGCTGGTTGGTGTGCATCAGTTGTGTGTATGCTAAGCGGGAAGATCCCAAAAGCCAGCAGGGCTGCAAACCCCCTCCTCCTACCCAGTCACAGCGTATAAATACAGCCGCTCAGACCTTGTTTGTGCGACAAGGCTCCCCGCAGACAATTTATTGCAGCCTTCTCAGGGTGGCCCCCTGCTCTGTTCACCCGGGGGAAGGTGTAATAAATTGCCTGCAGGGAGGCTTTGCTCCTCAGAGTCTCTTTAGAGATATGAGAAACTTCTGTCCAGTTGGAAGATTTACTTGTGTGAAAACTGACCTTTGCTTGAGGAAGGG
Organism: Cariama cristata; assembly: GCF_000690535.1. Taxonomy (NCBI): domain Eukaryota; kingdom Metazoa; phylum Chordata; class Aves; order Cariamiformes; family Cariamidae; genus Cariama; species Cariama cristata. The sequence continues at coordinate 64,039 of NW_009629657.1, forward strand.
AACTAATGGGGCTCTGCTACTTAGCACACAGCTCTGAGCTAAGCCATCCATTACACACACATCTTAATAGCAGTCTGGCTCTTGAGTCCCATAACATCATTTCTGTTTTCTGTTTAACTGGGAATATATTTGTATAAGTGAGCTGTGTTTAGAGAAGGGGATAACTTGTTTTTCCTTTCCATTCAGCCACCCAAGGGGGAAGAAAAAGCAGCATTCTAAGAATTTGTTGTTCTGAGCCGCATTTTGAATGTGTTGATGCTGGCAGCATTGTCTTGTCTAATTTTGGGAAGCATTTAGACAGCATGATAGGTACTCTGCAGAAATGATGGATGCTGTCAGTGTAGGATTTGTACCTAATTTGGATCAAGCAGCAATAGCTATGTCAGTGCCTACACACAGATTCTCTGACTGGGTCAAAGTCATGCAGACATTGTTTCCATTTTCATTGCAATTTGTGCATTTACACCTTACACCAGTGGGTGTGATGTGCTGTCACCAGTGAAGCAAGCAGAAAGGTCTGCTATGAGGGGTCCCATCACCGTGGCATTAAACAAAGGGTAGAGCCAGTGAGTATCAAACCCCATGCCACCTTTCACAGCCAAATCATACCTTCGTGTGCTGCTGACAACACAGTGGAATGGCTGGAGGTATTTCTGTTCCTAAAATGGTTCAAGACCCTCAGATGAAAGATGCTCTACAAATACTGAGGGACGGTGTTATGCAAGACAGTGCACCCTGCAAGTTACCTCTGATAGCAAAGATGTCAGTCTTGGTAAGGATCAAAGAGCAGGAAAGAGCTGGGCTGGTGCTCAGGAGTGTGTGAGGAAATTCCCCTGGTGACCGAGGGAGAGGAGCGGAGGAAGGCAGTGTGCTGCTGTGATCCAGTCACTGCTCTCGCCTCACACTTGGGACAGAAAACCACATCACTCCAAGCCAAGAGGAGCTGCAACAGCCTTTTTGTACAAAGATGAACTTCTCTTGCAAGCTAAGATCCACAGGACATTCCAGTGGTGGAGCGATTCGCAGAATATATTGAGCTGGCTTACTGCTTGTATGGCTTGGTCAGGTCTGGTTCCCCACCTGGTGAGAGGGCAGAGGACTCACTGTACTGAGGTCAGTGCCTTTCCAGGTGATGTTTGATGCTGTAACCAAACATCAGGGAGGAATGTGCCTCCACTACCTCCTTGATTCCTTCCCGTCTCCATTCTGATAGTGGAGCACTTTGCGGTTTGCAAAGACTGCCACGATGTACAGCCTGGAAGAGAGGCAGAGAGCTGGTCTCTATATATCTCAAAGCAGGTCCCTTAGTATTTTGTACGTGGAGAAGATGAGGCATAAGAATGAGTAAATATCCCCAAAAGACATGGTTTTCCAGGAGTTCAATGGGCCAACCTCTTACAAACACTGAGAAAAATGGATGGGTGACGGGTAAAGGTGCAAACAGCTTCATAGTACAATACAGCTGGTTGGAAAGAGAGAGGGAACAGGCTCGGGTTAAACAATATCCACAGCACTTTTTTTTATGTTAGTTGCAATTCTCTGTATTCCTGGAATCACATTCACCTCCAGTTTTGTGGCTTCCTTGCAATGAGGTAAAAGTTGACACAGGTCTCTCTTGCTGTGTCCTGTCCCCTGCATCCCAATCCCAGGTGCTGGGCGAGGGGGGCCTGAGCATGGCACAAGCACAGGGGACAGGACACGGGATCAGAATCAAAATTAAAGTAGAAGGGGAGGTAAATTGAGCTTTTTAGCGCTGCTGATTTTCATTCCTGGCTGATTACTTAACAGGCCAACTATTTAGCATGACCATTGTCTACTTTAAGTGTCAGCACATAAAAGTGCGCACCCATGACTATTAGCAAACAGGGCTGGAACATAAAAGGAGCTCTGCAGCCTGAGCTGCTCAGAATACTCATTTAGCATGAGACACTGGACATAATGACATCTGCATTTAAGTCCATTATACTGATGCATGTGATTTTTCTTTTCCTGGTTAGCAAATGGCCTCATATTTTTCAAATTATCCTCTGAGGTTTTGAATGACATGGTGAGGGATAATGAGCCAGACCCCAGGATGGATGAGGGAGAAAAGGGGTCTTCTTTGTCCATTGCTTTGTAACAATGAAATAAGAGGCAGTCCATTGACAGAGCCACCGAGCTCTGCTGACAGCTCTGTCCTGCATCCTAACCAGAATGGAGTCAGCCAGCTGGGAAGGACATGGGAGATACCTCTTCCCATTTCAATCCTTTCTCTTGTGTCTGAGTCCATTTCCCACCTAGGGCAGGAGGAAACAGTGGGGAAGGTGACTGCACATCAAAACTAAAATCCTTTTGCTTCATTTTGACTTTTTCCATGAAATCTGGGTTTACTCTTTGCTCTCCTTTTCCATGGGAAAAATAATATTTTCACCAGGGGAGAGAGGAGCCCTTGGGATTGTTATTCTGGAATTTTTCCCCTTTCCTATTTTTAATAGGCTCAAAAGGTGTGTTTGGCCTCCCTGCATGGAAGCAGTATCACAAGGCATTGGACTTGTCAATACTGAGTCCCCAGCTCCTGCCCTTTGGAAAAGGCAAGAACTCACCCAAAAAAAAACTGCCGCACTGTTATCAGTCACGGTCACCTTTATCAACAGTAAACATCCTCAATGCCATCCTTGGCCTTCCCGTCACTGCCCTGGCACTGCTCGCCTCTCTTTTGACTGGCCCTCTGGCACAGCACTGAAGCAGCACACCGGGCCCACACGCGTTGGCATGCCCCTTGCCCAGCTGCCTCCTATGCCCCTGCAGCCACCCCACTGCCTTCCTCTGAAAGCAGCAAGATTTCTGAGGAGTCAGGCTTGACAGGATGGTAACAAGAGAGTGCTTTGTTATGCCCTTGCCTGGTCTGGGCTCTCCAGATGGCAGAGGAGTCAGTTTGTCCTAGTTAGGGCTCCAGTTTCAATTACAGTTTTTCTGATAGGGGCACTCCTCAAGAAGATGCTGTTCCTCAGTGAAACCAAGTGTTGAAAACTTTTTGAGGTCTTCCAAAGCTCTTTCAACATTTTCTGTTAATTTTTGTGGAAGAAAACACCATGGCACCAGAATGGAGGTTTTGGAGTGGGTTTTTTTGGTGAAAAAAAAGTTTTGATGTTAGATAAAAGTTTTTTGGACCAGCTGGTTCCCACCAGAGTCAAATCTCACAAGAAGTAGGATGATATCACTGCCCCAGGACAGATCTACACCTGAAGTAGACAAGATACCCATTTTCTGTGGTCATGCTTCGAAATACCATTTTATTGAAGACCACAGTGAAATATTTTCATGGTTTGGCAGGTTCTGCTTGGAAATGAACACATGGGCTTGTGATCTCAAATGCTACAACAGTATATTTGCACAGTCATGAAATCGACTTCTCAGAGGCTGGTCCCTGCTAGGTGATAGACGGCCAAGTTCTGGCTGACAGGATATGTCCAGGGCTGCATGTTAGAGGCAATGCTAAATATTTTTTATTCGACAGTTTCTTTTGGTGTGTGGAAATTGGGAATGCTGCTCCTTTCAGCTCTTGCTGTCCACACAAGCACAGCACAAGCTCAGCTGCTTTTGGAGGCCATTTCCCTGACAGTCCTAAGGCTTCCTATCCCCACTGCAAGGATGAAGCACTTGTGATCAAGCACCTTCCCAACACTGCTAAATTTACCCATCTGCACATGATTGGGTTCACATATGAGGCCAGCAGCAGCGGCCAGGGACTCTCCATCTCCTGAAGAACCAGTAATCAAACTGGTGAGTTCAGGGCGCAGTCAGGCATTTCTCCCTACTGCAAGTCAGAGGTGGGCATGTGTGTAAGGCAAGGGAGAAATTACAGTAGTGCCAGTTTCCCATCACCCAAAGATCAGGAGTTTCCACAGCTGCTTCTCACAAGCACCACTGTATAAATTTCTGTGCTTGGCTGCTTACGATGGGAATTGCCATTCATCACGACATGAGGGGGCTTAAGCTGTCTCAGAGCAAGTTGTCAGTTAACCGACGCTTAATATAGAGCAATCTGATCAGTACGAGACATGTCCTCACAGCTAAAAAGCCTTAAATGTTTCAGATGCAGCAGCTTCTGAAGCCTTCCAAGATACCTTCTCCAGTACTCATTATTATTTTCCTGCTGCTGAGAGGGAGCAGGCAAGATAGGCACTTTGTGTTCATTACCCAGGCTAATATTCACTGGTCTATTTAATTCATGCTTGGAAAATGTACTTGATGAATTATAAGTTACTGGAGGAGGGGAGGGATCAGGAATGCAGAAATAGATTAACATTGGCTGATGTTTTAAACTTTTTCAAAAAGTGATTTTTCTTTTATTTTACACTCACGAAGTCTTGTGGGGTGTTCCCCCTTCTTGCAGGCACCTAATTTCTCACAGCAACAGTCACTGGCTATCAAAGAACCTCTTGTAGGAGCTGCCTGAGGCAAAGCTGTATTGCTGTATTGCAAGAGATGTAGGTAGCGGTGCAGAGATGTTGGACACATTTTACTGCCTGTTTCTCTGTCCAGCCCATCCATTATTCCCTGGATCTGTCAGCTTCACACCACATGGAGGAATGCTGCTCTCAGGGGAGTCCTCAACCGAAATCTGAGAATTGCCCCTTAAAACTGATGATCTTGAAACATGCCATAAGAAAGGGCGTATAAGCTTAACAGGCAAAACAGACAGAGGGGGGCAGAGGAGGGAGGAGTATTTTCTAAACACAGTACAACAGCCCCAAGCAGCTAAATGATTTTCTGAAGGTCATGAAGGAAACCTGTGTCGGAGTCAGGAATTTAACCCAGATTTTTTGCGTGGTTCATTGACTTAGCAGCTGGATGCTCTTCCTGCCTCCTTAGTCACTGACATTGGTCATTGTAAAGTGCGCTTTCCTTCACCTTATTTGGAAAAGGTGGTAACAGGAGGAGGTCTGACAGAGATTCACGATCAATGCAAAAAATGCGTCTTTCCCTCCCCTTTCTGTTATTGCAGCACCGGCTGGGAATTCAGGGGAGTCTGCTCCAGTTCGGGTTTTCTGAGTTTGCCACACAGAAAATCCCATCAGAGTTCTCTCTGCAAATCTGTTTTCTTTTAGGTAGCACCAATTTCCTGGTGCACATGTTTTGCATTTGTCTGGGTGCATGTGTGAGAGCCAGTAGCTCCCCTGCACACTCCACTCTGGAGATCACTTGAGAATTGGATTTTCTTTGTGAAGATGAAGTATTATGTGCAGGTTCTGTGCTCTGAAGAGACTCAATTTTGTAGAGAAAATGATCTGTATAGGTGTCTGTGTGAAAAGCCTCGGGAAAGATCTTTGCAGCCTTAAGAAATGCAATATTGCCCTCTAGTGATGATGAGGATGGTCTCGTTTGATCTTCTGAAACAAAAAGCATTTTGGCTAACCCTCACTGGGATTCAAAAATGGAATAAATGTTCCTGTTTTCTTCTGACCCTGGAATTAAAGATCCTGCCTTCACAGCTTGGAGAACACTGGTAGTGGTGATAAGCAGAGGAGGTTCTTCAAGTACCACAGAAAGTGTAAAATTATCGTTTTTCTCCATGAATTCAGCAGATGGAAAGCCAGCTGCACTCACAGAGCAGATCTAGTAAGACGGTTCCTTTTTTATTGCAGCATCTTTTTTGCATTTCTAAAGCCAAGTGTATTTTTATTTGCCAAAAAAAAAAAAAAAAAAAGAAAAAGAGGCTCCTTCAAGGACAGGAGGTGAAACCCAGTGGAAACCAGAAAAAAAAAATAAGAAAAAGTTTAAATTTTGTGCTTCATGATCCCTACATTCAAAATTTTTTTTTATTTAGGTTTTTTGGGGTTTTTTTTATTTGAACTTTTCTGGAGGAGGAGAAGGAGAGATAATAGCAGGAGCATTTCAGCAGATGAACAAGAAGAGCTCAAAATGTTTCTTTTGCTCTGCTAAGCAAGTAGTTGGTTGTATCTGTCAGGAAATAAACTGTTTGGAAGACTCTTCAGAAGACACTTAGGAGCATTACAAAGCTTTGACCTTTACCCCTAAGGTTACATTTAAGGCCATGGATTCTGCAAATATCTCAACATGAACAATCCCTCCAGTGCTTGTGTGAAGCCCCAGGAGTGTCAGCAGGTCTCTCAGCTCCACTCCCAGACAGCAGGGTCAGGGAGTAAGGTTTCTCTGTAACTGGACCCCGCATCTCAACCCAGATTTCTAAGGTATCTCAGTTTTTTAAGTTCCTGATGTAGACAGCATTTCCCTGGCACCTTCCCTATTCTAATTGCCTCTGACAAGGCACGATAGTACTGGAATTTATGGAAGGAACCTTGCTGCCACTGTACTGCAACTTGAAGATTGCTATAAAACAGAGTGGGCAGAGAGAAGTATTTTTTTTCCTTACTTAAAACACAAAGTAAATGCAAAATTCACCTTAATCATTCACTGAACCCATCCGAGCTTTCTCTGTTACTACAGGAACACACAACATATGTATGTAACAATCAGTCATTAACTTTGATGGTATCCTGAGCTTTTTTTCCCCAAAAGGTCACAAGGCAGAATTAAGGGCTGAAGTCGATTCAAGCCAGTGGCAAAACTCTCATGGAGTTCCCTGCCAAAGGATCAAACCTTGAAAGCAGGCAGGACATGGAGTACTGAATTAATTCATACATGTCATGGGCTTTCAACATAATTGCAAGTATTTGGGGTAATCAGCCAAAGCAAGAGAGTGGGGTTTTCTGACATTGAGGGTTTGGGCTGGTCAGCTTTCTACTGAGTTCTGAGAAGTCATCTCAGCTAAAAAATAAATTAGATTATTGGTATTCCCAGTCATCTCCAGCATTGCTACTCACAGTGCTGGCAAATTGTGCAAAATGCTTAACTATTGCTGGTTGCTTGCTCTGAGATCATAGCCGCTACATGCTAGCTGCTAAAATATGTAAAGAAGCTTTTATAAAATTTGCTTCATGTAAAGCTGAAGCGGACAGGGAAGGCACCCAGAAGTGGATTTCTGTCACTGAATATTTTACAAGATGCGGGTCAACAGCACAGAAATGGACAAGTTCAGTAAAGGAGTGAAGAAGAAACGCCAAAATGTGATGGAGGATGAAGGGGAGTTTACAAGCAAACAGAATAAAAGATTATTTGAAATTTAAAAATAAAACAAAGGCTTATTTAGAAACAAAATCATTCATTTGATGATCCAGTTCCTTTGGTATGGCTGGGGTGGTGGTGACTGATCACACCCTGGAGCATGCACAAGCCTCTTTCACCACCCCATTCTGCCATAAGCAAAGAAATTTTATTTTTAGTACACTCATCATGATTCCACTGACCACATCTTTCATGTAATGAGTGCATTTTCATGTTTTACCCTAGTTCCCCCTTGTGTCTCACCACTCTTGTTTTCCCTTTCAGGTTCTACATCGAAAGCATCTCCTATCTAAAGGACAATGCCACCATTGAGCTGTTTTTCTTGAATGCCAAGTCCTGCATCTACAAGGTAAGGACTTGGGAAGCTCTGGGTGGCACTGGGGTGGGCTGAGACACCTGGGTCTGCATTCTCTGTCCCAAAATTTACATTGATCACACCTGGAATTCGACATATGACCTCCTCCTCGTCCTCCCACCTTCATTCTCTGTCTCTAACCACCCCGGCACTTGGCAGCAGATTCCCTGTAAGAGAGAGGTTCTGAGGTAAAACACTCCTGGAACGAACTCTTGTGGTTGGCAGGAGGGAATGTGCAGCTGCTAAAATTATAAACTGGCTTGTATTTAGAAGGAAATGTATAGGTTTGTGTTAAAAAACCGCTGCTGTCGATGCGCGCTCTGGGCTGAGTGGCTGTCGTTAGGGGCTCCCGCCCGAAGAGGGCGGCAGGGGCCGCGCGGGCTGAGGAGCGGGCGCCATCTTGTGGGCTAGGCGGCGGGCGGGAGGGTGAGTCTGTGAGAGAGTATGCGTGTGTCTGTCCGATTGTACGTGTGTGAAAGCGTGCAAGGAAAGTGTGAGAGTGCGTCAGGCTGTGTGAGTGCGAGAGTTGGGGTAAGCATGGGGGGGCTGAGAGTGTGATTGCATGTGTGGGGGACTGTAACTGAGAGTTTGTGCGTCTGTGAGAGCGTGAGTGTGTATGTTAGGGATGCTTATGGCTCTGTGTCTGTGACAGTATGGCTGAGAGTTTGTGGGACGGGGTAGTGATTATGTGGGTGTGTGGGTGTGAGTCGGGGGTAAGGGTGTCTGTGGGTGTGTGCTGAAGATCACCTTGTACGGGAACAAGCCACGTAGGGAGAAATGTTTTTTGTACCAGAAATAGCCCTGCCCGGTAGGCTATTGAAAACACCAGCACTGTACCTCAGAGCTGGCCCTTGCAAGGCACTCTGTGTGCCAGAGATAAGGGTGTCCTGGCATGGCCTCCACTCCCCCGCCAGAGCCCCTGCAGCAGAGCTGTGAAGCTGATTCCCTCCCATGCCACACGCCAACCGTACAAGTGAAAGGGCTGGGGCCGGAAAATTAAGCAGGCCCAGAACCCGCTGAGGTGGAGGCTGGCTTCGTGCAGACTCAGCCAGGTGGGTTGAACTGGTGGGCTTGATGTGTGGAACAAGGAGAGGTTTTTCAGCAGCTGGGATTCCCTGGGAGGATCCCTCCTACCTCCCTCTGTGCTGGCAGAGGCCATTCCCGGTGACTCACCTCCATCTGCCAGGGAAGAAGCGGCAGGAAAAGACAGCTGTCGTCAGGGAGCGATTGTACCACCAACCCACAACCCTCAGCAGGTTTGTGACCTGCTAAGCCAACTAGCTTACGCCAAATCTGGAGCCTTGCTTCCTCACATCTGCATGTCCTAAAATGCAGGGACTAATTTTGCATCTCCTAAAATGCAGGGTAGAAGCCAGAAAATGCCTTTTTTCCAGTGCCCAGGAAAGAGGCAGGGCTGCTGAGCTGAGCTGTGCAGAGCTTTGCTCTCTGGCAAGGCTGCAATTAGATGTGCTTAGTCAGCCCTCTCCAGCAACTAGCTCAGTGAGCATCACATTTTGGTTCCTGGGGAAAGTTCCTTTTTGGAGTATTGCCAGGAAAAGCTTACACTGTTGTTCTTTTTTGGGAGAAAGCTAATAAGAAGGAGAGAAATAAAAAAGGAAAAAAGTGCCTACAGATCTAGGTTGGTCTATTTTAGTCTGACCTCTCCTGAAACCATTACGTTGCACATTTGAGCTGACTGTCATCTCTATCCAAAAATAGCCCTGCTGGATTCCCAGCCTCCCATGCAGGTCCTTCCCCATTTGACTTCCAGTCACAGTAAGCCACGCTGTGCTATTAAAAAAGGCGTTGAATTTGAAAGTTGGGTGCAAAGTCTCTGCTAAGATGAAGGGTGAGCACTCAGCTGACGTGCCTGGAGGATTCCTCTCGGTATAGAAAGGGGTATTCAGTGTCTAAGAAGAGCCAGTGCTTGTCATCCCTGCAGCTAGCAGGTGGTATTGCATGCTCCCAAACCTTGAAAGCTTCCTTGTTGCACAAAAAATTTCCTCGTTGGACTTACCATGGACACCTCCACCCTAGGCTCCCCTGCAGCCCAGAAAGACCATACTGTGTATTAAGTAAGTGTAGTTTCATAGCGCTATGCTAGCACCTCAGACTTTCCCCTGTTGATTCTCCAGACACACACCCTCAAATGTCCCCATGCACAGGGCTGCTCAAGTTGAGAAAGAATAAAGAGGCCTGACACCTGTTTAGTCTGGGGCTGCTGGTTCACTGGGTTGCCAGCTGGCTCTGCATTGGGTGCTGTACTCCTCTGGCTGTGCCCACCGCTCCTCCTCGCCCACCCAAACCCTCACACATTTGTACTACCAAATGAGACAGAGCTTGGCATCAGGCACCTTCCCTCGATCAGTCAGGCTGTTTAATTACTAGCACGTTCTGGCATGGGTTTTGGCCTGTGCCAACTAGCCCTGTCCCAGGCATTGCTTGGGCCCCGTTCAGGGATGAGCACCTGTTCCCAAGAGGCAGTACAGCAGAGGTAACCCCATCTGGGACCGGGGTAGGGAGGAAGAGTGTTTAATCATGAGCCATACTATGCCACCTACCCTTAGGGCCAGAGAACAGGCTGTGGCCCACTTTACGTACTAGTATAGACTTGCCATAACCTCAACATGTGGTTGCAGAGGCTGGTTTGTCCATGAGATGCCTGGTGCTTCAAGATGGGAGGAAGACCGGGCGCTCTGGTTCTACTCCGCGTCGCCCCTTGCTATAGGGTATGCCTGACTGCCCCAGCCCAGCCCTGCCTGCAGCTGAATCGACGTCTCACACCAGCTGCTTCCCTTGGCACACATACACATCGTTAGTGCAGGTGCCTGCGTGAATCAGGCGGTTTAGCTGAAGAGGGGAAGGTGTGTTTATTGCCCATAGCAGAGCTGGTCTTCACTCCCCAAGTAGTTGTTACGAAGGAGGTGAAGGAAGTGCTTATTTTAAAAAGCTGGCAGTGGTGAAAGCCAAGGACACCTGGATCTTATCCTCTGTTTTGTTCCCTTTGTTTTTGACTTTGCCAGAGACAAGCCAACACAGCGATTGTGGCTTGTAAATGAGGTGTGGCCATGACTTGGCTGGAGCATGGATCACAGCAGTGATCTATATTTAGATCACTCATTTCTTGCCAGATGAAGTAAAATATTAAAAACATCAGCTTAAATAAATACAACACAAAAGCCACCAACGGAGTGAGCTCAACAGTGATCCAGTTTACATGGCCACATACATAGAAGACAATGTAGGAGTTCTAGGTGCAGAATAGAGACCTAAACAGTATCTCAGTAAAAGCCCACTATCTTCCCAAAAGCAGGGACCAGAGACTTGGGGAGAACACACTTGCCCACAAGATTAATGCTTGTGCCGCCCATCCCAAGCATCTTTAATGCCAGGTCTGCATCCCACACATTCAGATGAAGCGGTGCCTGGACCCCTTGGTTCTGTGGCTGCTATGTCAGGCACAGGAGAAGGACCCTGAAAGGATCTCGTGAGACCATCGGTGTCCTTCATGTGACCATGGTGTCCAAGCAAAATGCTCACAATTTCACCTGACCCTCCAAGATTGCTTTCATTGTGGGTGGGATCCTATAGAATGGAACAGTGAAGATCTACCAAAAGATTTGCAGTCACAGCTCATTCTCAAAGCACCTCCAGCCCCAGTGCTCATGGGGATGAAGGGGCCGAAACCAGAGCTCCCATCCTGCAAGAGGGAATAGGGCTCTTTTTCCCGTGAGTTTACCCTGGGCAAGGGCCAGAGGAGTTCTGGGGGAGCTTTGACACAACCTCCGTAAAGACAGATTTTCTCATTTTCTTGCCTCTGTGAGCCAAGGACAAGGCTGTGTTCCTCTGAAGCACGGGTGACGTTTGGGGGAGCAAAAATGTATTTCCCAGATTACTTTTCACGAGATAACACAGGAAAATAAAAATTACCCTGATCCTCCCCCTTCCACCTCCCTTCTCCCTTCTCCCCAGGAATCCCTTCATGCTACATGCAGTTATGCTTCATTTACCATGCCATTACGCTGAATATTTGGCTTTCTCCACATCTGAGTGGGCAGGTTCTCCCTCACTTTGGTCTCCAGGAGCACAGGGAATGATTTGAAGCCCAGCCAGGAGAGAAAACTGGCACTGCACACTTCACCATGCAGTAGCCAGGAGGAGACACATGTCCTTTCAGGAGCTCAGACTCAACTCTCTTTTTCTTTCTTGTTTTCTTCACCTTTCAAGGAACTCATTGAGGTTGACAGCGAAGTGGTGTTTGAACTGGCTGCATACATCTTGCAGGTAAGCACCTGCCTTCTCTCACTTCCTGCTTCCTCATGTTGCATTACATCTTTTGATTTGCCAAATCCAAAATGGCAGTGTGGAAGTGTAGTGGTTGCCCCAATTGCAGGAGAAAGATGTCTTTACACCGTTTTCATCATTTATACCAATGCAAAATAGGTACAGAAGGCTCTCAAACCAGACCCGTCCACTCGTCGAGCAGATTCCACTGCGCAACATTTTGCATACATAAATGTATATTATGTTTGCTCTCACACAGATAGCCAAGACCCTGGGGAATGATGTAAAGCCAGAGAAAATCTAAGTGATGAATGTTATTTCCTAGGTGAAATCCATATGCAATAGGTTCTTCTCCAGTGACTTTACTTTCATTTGTTTTCCCAGTAGAGCTTGGCCCTCTGATGATCTCCATAAGCTTCTACTTATGCAACTGTCTGTATTCCCCAATGTGGGCAGAATGGCTCTAAAGACTTTCCCCAAAACTTCTCCAGAAGAAAAAAATTGTCCTTCTCTTCCGGAAGAGGGAAAGGGTCAGAGAGCAAATTAAGAGCAGCGTTTGGTAGATCTCTGGTTCTCAAAGAGGAATCTTTTCAGGGTAGCAGAGGTGTTTCTTGTGAAAGATCTCTTTTTAGGAGCATGACTGTGGGAGCAGATCGGAGATAATTGTCAGATGATCCTTGTTCCCCTTTTGTACAGTGTAGTTTTAATTTTTTTTCCCATCAGCCACGAAGCTATGAGGAGCCATGTGAGCAGACAAATCATCTCATCAGACTGCGCTAATAAATAACAACACATTGCACTTCTATAGCACTTTCCATGTTAAAGAAGCAATTAATGCGTAGGGATTTGAATCTTCATTAAAATCATTTCATGTAACAAAAATGGAGCAAGAGAGTCGGGATGGAGGGCTCAATTAAAAGCACATTATAGAAATTGCATATTGGCTGTTGGGGGAATACACAGCAAACAACAGGCTCATTGTGAGAAGCAGCAATAGGGTTATGAATCTATTGTCTGCTCATCCTAATGAATAACTTGAGCGCTTAGTAATTGTACAACCAGATCCAGATCTGCCTCTGTAACCCTTGTTGCTGTGATTGTTTCTCATCACAAGCACAGGATGTTAAGTGTATTCCTGTAGTAGTTTGAGGTGTAACTTAATGAAAACAGTCAAAACAAGCCACACCTCTGCTGTCTGTAACCAGAAATTATTACAACCCATGTTTGTGACAGGATCCAAGCAAAAGAAGAGGGATCACACTGCCTTTTGTTCTACTTCTCACTGCAGCATTTAGGTCAAAGAACTGAACTATGGAGAATCTACCCTACAAAATTGGGGTTTTTTTAATTCAGTATGCTCATCTCTGTGCAGGCCAGGGCATATCCTTTGGGTTTTGCTCTGTGTTGAACTATAATCATGATACGCTCGAGGAGTCCTTCCTATGAACCAGAGGACAGCTTGTCTGCCCTTCAGTTCACTCAGAGGGAGATGGGAAGGTAGTAATGGACTGTCAGAATTCAAGTGATTTAGTCTGCAGCTTTATTGCAAATTGTTGTGTTACCAGAACAAATCAAAGCACCACCAAAGCTCTGAACTTTACCCCAGCCTCAGGAATGAAACACCACTGGACAGGGGCTGACAGGTTTTGCGGGTGGATGGATGGATGTAAAGACAAAAGACCTGAATGCAAAACCCAGTCCTCTTGGCAGTGGAAACTCCCTCACTGCACAAATTACATTCTTGCACTCTGCTTTCTGTATAGCTGATGGCAAATGAGGTGCTTTAGTGTGCATCATACGAAACGCATATTGCCTATGGAAAATGCAAAATGTGTATTACATCTATTGAGGAGGGGACTCACCAGATTGTGAGGGTTTGCCAGATAAGTAGGAAGACTAAGGTACTAATCTAACTACTGGAGTGGAACGTTACCCAGCTGTCAGTGAGCTAGATTTTTGAAAGTCTAGTTACTAGAAAATAACCAGAACCCTTGTAAAAAAAGTCAAGGGAGTTTCAGTTTCAGAGGCTGCAAAGTCACTGAGACTTCAGAGATTTTCCAGTAATGTAGCATCCACATTGACCCAAAAAATTATTTATTTACTAGCATTATTTCTTGCAGCTTCTTGGGTATCCGCTAGCAGAATGAGGAATCACCTGGCCCTGTATTAGGCAAACCTTTTGTTTGTTAATCTGCCCAGCTCACTGCATGTATCATGGCACTTGACATTAGATACTGGTTCCAAAAAATACATGAGGAGTCAATTACAACAGGAAATTGCTGCTAAATGACTTTTGCAAATGGAAAATATTGAACAGCCATTTTCTTAATTTTTTTTCCTATTTTTAATGATATATTTTTAATTTTTCTTCCTCATTTTACAGGAGGCAAAGGGAGATTTTTCAAGGTAGGTGAACTTAAAAGTTTTTGCCACTGTGTGCTGTGAGAATGAATCTGGTAAAATCACTGTGTGAGCAACGTGACTCAGATGTAGCTGTGTAGCAACAGGAATGCATTGCTAACATAGACATTGTATTTCCTGAAACCATTTCTTCACAAAACACAGCCTTTGACCATAGCGTGCCTTGCAAACAGCATTGTTTGTGACTCTGGTGTTGACAAATGTCTTTATATGCCCATGAAGTTCAGGAAATAGACTAGTCTTGGGAAGGAAATTACTAAGGAAATGACTCTACAATCACTGTTATATCACAGATCCAGCCAGAGGCAACATTAAAATTCCATCACTAATTGATATTTCAGCTTGCATTTGGACAGAGTTCTCAAAATCACAATTTAGATAATTGGTTTTGTTGAACTTCCACTATGCCTTGAGCCAAATCTTCAGACTTGCTGTAAGAAATTCAAAGAGGTGACTGTGCTTGGTGTTTCAGAAGACTGTTAATGAAATAGCCAAGAATTTTCATTTCAGTTGACAGTATCTGTCAGTTACACATTAGTGGCAACCAAAGGTCAGATGGCTGTTCGTTGCCTCACGTGAGAAACATGGAAGTTCTTCATCTGAAGCTCAGGAGAACTGTCTATGCTAAAAATGTCACATACTCCCTCCATTATTTTTGCTGGCCTTAACATGAGTTCAGCTGGAAGGCCACAATATCCATTGAAGTTAGTTTGAGAGAAGAAAACAAGGTGTGAATGGGCAGTGAGGTTGAATTGCCAAATGAACCTAAAGAGGTCTCTGAATTTTGTCAGCTTTGAGATACATTGAGAGAAGACTGTAGAGATACTCTGTACGCTCATAGGAGGCTGTGAGTAACAGGCAGGTTCTGCCTTCTGATGGACTGGGACTTCTAGCCAGCTAAAATTGAGACAAATCAGTGAAAAGGAACAATGCATTGCAAATATTGCCTCCCCTTTGTGGAATCTCAGATGACATACGGTAACCCTTGCTAAAAGGAAATTCTGCCTTATCATTTCTCAAAACCTTAATCAACTTGCAAAATCCTGACATGCATCTGACCACAGAAACACAAGCCCAGTCTTGCTTAATTTTTCAGTTCCACCCAATTTGGAATAACTCAGCTATCAGCAGTGTTTATTTAGGGGGTACCGCAGTGCATGTGGCTCTTTTACTTTTCAGTCTGGTTTTCAATGCACTGCCAAGTGCTTAGCCCAGAAGAGCTGGACCAAGCTGAGTTTTGCCATTCAAACCTGTCATAAACCACATCTTCCACTGGTTTTGCTATGAAGAACAATATTTAATTTTTCTCAGAATATCTTGGGACATGATGAAAACACACCCAGAAAATGTATATTCAGACTATGAAACAGAGAATAGAAAGGAATCAGATGGCTCAGGGTAATAGGACTGAAAGCCTTTTATCTTCAAGCATCTGTCTCCAGACCAGAAGTGGAAACAGACAGTGGAAAGCATCCATCTGCTAAAAGCTGTTTGATGCCCCTTATAAAGGAATGGTTGAGTTTTATCACAGTGCATTTCTCTAGACCACAGAGAAATGAGGAGTCTTCTCTGAGAGCACAGACCATACCTCAACACATGGTGATAACCACTTCTTCCACATTGGTGTGGCAGTCATCACCATCCCCATTAAAACAGTTAGCTCTTAGTCCTTTCCACTTGTGAATTGCAATGGTTTGAAGTGGAAAGGGGAATCCTTACATCCAAGTCAGGCAGAGAGGTGGTGTTGTAATAACAACTTGCTGACACTGCCAGGGATCTTAACTTATAAATGGGCTTTGGTGGCAAAGCAATCTGCCATATTAGTGGAGGTGAAAGCCTGTTCTTGGAGGAAGGTAGAAGAATGCTACCCTGACCCTCTGTGGTCTAGGAGAAGACTTAGGATCTCCCGGGATGTCTGTCCAGCAGCTCCCCTCTAATGTGCACTGACACGGGTTTATGTGCTGGGTGAGATCCAGGTGCTACTGAAGTCAACATGAGGTCATTGTGGTCAAGATTTTGCCTGCTGAGATTTGTGGTTATTCGTATCAGCAGTGTAAAATCTGGGAGGCAAATCAAGCCTGGGGCCAGCCAGAGGAACTGCAGATGGAGACAAATGTTCTGACTTCTCTTAGGGCTGAAGTTAGCTTCAATGTTTGAAGTTAGTCGATGTTGAAATGCTATTTAAAATAGAAGTGGCTACTCTTTGAAACAGAGAAGCTCTGCAGTTGTGTCTTGCTGCTGAGATTTAAAGATAATATGTTGTGCATGGCAGCATACATTGCGTGAAGGGTGAACTCCTGAACTCCTGCATTGTATTTGAAGAAATAAGTTAATTCTAAAGGGTTGCATGATTGGAATGCAGACTGCAGATTTCCCACACCTCTCCCATCTACTGCCACAGTCAGATTTATAGCCTGTGAGACTACAAGTTTCTCTTTGGCTTTCATCCAGAAAAGTGCATAAGCACTGGCTCATTTGTAGTGACGGGAGAACTGCTGTTCCCCACGGGAGCCTTCCTATGAGTCACTGCCGATCACCTCAGGTGCTGGGATAGCCAATGCCAAATTGTCACCGTTTCACCTGTGGGTTGGCACCTGCCCATGGTGGCCAGAGCGTGATTACCTCCAAACCCCACTGCACCCAGGTGGTGGATCATCACAAGGAGCTGGTTCAGAACTCCGGAATGCAGTTGCAAATCTGCTTTCTGGGCCTCATGGAAGCTCAAAAAACAGAACTGATCTTGCAAACTCTAGCAGTCAGTTTTCTACCTCTGCAAACTGATGCATCTACAGTGACAGCAGCTCCCACTGCTGCTTTTGAGGGAATCATCCCATGCCTCAGAATAATGACTGTGCTCATAGTACTCCTCTTTCCTTTCCCCAAAAGGGGCTTTCAATTCAAACACATGTTCTACATCCTTTGGTAGGGCATCATCATGCATGAGTCTCTTATCACTGATTCTTGCTACCTTGGAGTACCATCTAGCTTGGGCATCACAATGACTGCCCAGTGTTTGGTAAGCCTGGAGAGCACATAGTCAGAGTCACCCTTCTCTGTCTTGAGCTAAGATGTCACAATAGCCCTGACACATCAGTTTGGCACCTATAGCAAGCAATTTGACTAAGCCCTTTTCCATTTCTAATGTGTGTTTCATTTCAAAAACAAGCCCATGAGAAACCCTGAGCTCCTGAACCCATTTAGATCAAATAAGAAAAGTATTTCTCAGTGTTTGCTGAAAGTGGCCTGGTCCACCTCAGTGTTTTGCAAGTAGAGTTGTACAAAGGGCACATCTCTTAGTTGATACAGATTTGGGCAGAGCAGGGTTTAAAATAAAGAGTTATTCTCCTTAAGAAGTTCCTAGTCCTCTGCGTTAAAGGAGAGTGTTCTGACGTTGTTGAAGAGAATCCCCAAATGCTTCAGCTGACAAGACTGGAAAAGGTTTACATTTGTGCTGGGACATATCACTGAATTTAGGACAATTGAGTATCCCTGTTCAGCTGATTCTCAGGTTGAACAGGACGCTTAAGATTGGATCTGTGCTTTCAATATTGGCTGCCAAAATTTTCACTTCAAAGGCACAGAATCATGTGTATAAAGCTCCTGAACTAGTAACCTGCAGACAGATGTAAAGGTTATTAGCTCAAGCTAATCTTGTTTGTAGTTGGGAGCTGAGTCACGCTTGGTTGGCAGAGCATGGGCAGGACAAATTTCGATTCCTTAGATGAACACAAATCCTACAGGTGTAACTTTAAGCCTACATAGAGGAAGGAGCCAGGGTGCTCTGGCTAATTTGGTGGGAGCATAGCATATTGTTAAAATAGTTGAGATTTTTCCTCTAAATTAATCCTACCAGATTTAGACTCCAGACTGACGTTGACCAAAATCTTTGGGAAACTCACATCAACTTTGGTTTTAAATATTCAGAACCCAGCTCTGCAACCTTAAACAGCATCTGTGTCAAAGCAGCTGGAAATAACATACACTGATCATTTATCCCTCAGTTTGGGGAGGGGAAGGAAAAAACCTAAGTAAAACAAAATCCTGAACATTTGCAGCTAGCTCCTCAGACAGGCTCCCATTGCTAGATTTCTTCCAATTAAGCAATATGAGACATTTCGAGTGAACTCCAAGTATCTCCCAGCAACATATGAAAGAATAACAAGGGAGGAAAGCAAATGGCCAGTTTCCTGTTAAGCAGAATTTCACAATAATTTCAGCGTTTGGGCAGATGGTAATCTAACATAGTTTCAGGCTTACTTTTCTTTTTGTGTAACCAAGTGACATTTAACCAGTTAGAATTTATTAAAGGGTTACAAAACCCAGGCAGCATTCTTGCAAACTTATGGAGAAGATCCTAAACACTGTATTTCAAACGGTACCATTTCATCCCAGAATCTCAGAGTCTGCATTTCCTCTGGCATTCAACAGAATGAATTACCATGCTGAGAAGAGTTGATAATTTTAACCTGTAGTTTTGTTTTGGTTTTTTACTGATCATTGTTATTACACATGCTGGAAAATGTATGGATTTCCTGAGACAACGGCATATGTAATCTCGCTCAAAATTATTGCAGCCAGTTTGCAAAAACTTGTTTTTCACAAAATGTTTATGAAGTGGCTAGGTAGGCCTTTTGCCTCCATCTGTAGATAGAAATACTGAGATGTGGTGACTAATTTATTTGGCCAAGACTCTGAACAGGCAGTACCAGAACTAAGAGTTCTTTTTCTCTGGGTCCATTCTCCAGTCAGTCAACCTTATTTCTGGGTATGTAACCAGCTTGCAGGAACCCATGCAGATGGCTTTGCCAGTTCAGTTTTCATATGCTATTCAGTCTTTTAAATATTATAATTTCCACCCTAGTGTAGAAATAAAGTGGTCTAGAGGACACAGAGCAAGTGTGTTTGGAGCCTTTCCCCTGTATATTAATAAATCGGTATCAAAAGCACCCTTCCATATATAACAACACTGGAGGTTGGACACTTTCGAATATAAAATAAATGCAGCACATGACCGGATTAAGCAAACACTTTCTACCTACAGTAATAAAATAAACACACTGAGATATTTCACTAGAAAGAGCAGGAAAGGCAGTAAGTACAAAACCACTTGTGATCCTGTTGGAAACATTTTGAAAATTAAGGATTTAGTGTTTTAAAAGGAGCCAAGAGGAAAGGGAACTCATGGCTACTAGTTCAAATGCAACCCAAGTCATTATTTTTTTTTCCTTTTTCTTGATTTGACATCCTTTTGGGAGTCTAAATTCATTTGTCTTGAGATGAGTCTTGCCAGAAGACTTAGTGAATCTATGGACCACGGAATGAAATACCTTTTTGTTCCTGGAAGTGATTACCTGAAATACATTTGGCACTTTGAAGCTGTGAGGCACTACCTTTACGGTATTTTCTAGGTGCTGAGCAGAAATGCTAATCCCATCCAACAATATCACTAAGAATGTCTTTTTCTCTGATTCTTAAAAGACTTTTTATCACAATGCAAGCAAGCTTTGCTCCTTACTGTCAGAAAAGACGGAGCTGACTGGTGTTAGCCCTTTCTTTTACGGGAGCCATTACTGATTCACGCTTTTTCCCAGACTCTCAAAGATAGTTAGTCACCACTAATCTTGCCCTATTTGACAGTTTTCTGGGCTCAGAAAGTCCCTGTTTGGAAATTATTCCATTTTCCCAGAAAAGTTTTGGAAATTTCTCAACTTCCTTCTATGAGCAGCCAGCCTTCACTTGAGGACAGTGACTGCTGCCTGTGCTCTGATTGTGCTCGGTTCTATTTTTTTCCCCCTAGTTTCTTTCAAAATGTAGAAAAATTCAGTAAGAGCTGAGTATGCACATGCTGTGGAGGAGACGTCTCTGGGCAGACCCAGTAAACTCTATAAACAGCAACAGCTTGTTTTCTAGGCTGTCAGTCACAGAACAGAGCGGCCAGATCAGCAGATAACACAGCACAGAGCAGCTTCTTGTTCAGACTTGTGCAGATATTTACCTGCCATAGAAGAAAAAACTTGAATAGCTTTAGAGCATTTGCACTTACAAAGGAAGATCTATCTGATGGTCGAAGGACCATGGGATTTAGGCAGGAGTGGGTGTTCAAACGGTTTGTCAGGAGTCATGTGGCTTGGCATATGAGGTGCTATTGAGTGGTTTTCTATGTGCTTAGCATGGAAGTGGCTGCCTTAGTCATCTCTTTTAAGTGCTGTCCTACACAGCTTCACTCCGTAAAATTTGAACCTAATTGAGACTTGGGCATCTCTGACATAGATTTGTCTTGACTAGAAGTTGTGGTCCTGTTTTAAAACTACTTAATTGATTGTCAGGGAACTACCATGATAATAAATGCCTGTAGACATACCCAAAATGCCTGCTCCAGGATTTATGTTAGTGGTTTACCCTATGGCCCAACCTAGCAATTAACCTGCAAATACCAATTAAGACAAACCCACCTAGGTCTCAGGCAGAGCCTGCTGCTGAGATGTGCAAATGGAGAAATGCTGTGGGAAGATTTTTTACAACAACAGAAGCAGTATCACGTCTCTACAAACCACCATACAGACTGTCCCAGAGACAAGAACAAAAGTCAGGGTGACCTGGAACGTCCAAGGGCTCGGCTCCTTGAACCTTTAGCAGATGTTAGGATGGCTGGGGATGTCAAGCCTACCCGTCTGCCTGGTTAATGGCCCTGCTGCCCTAGAGGAGAAGCCAGTGGGGCTGGGAAATCTGGAGCTCTGGAGGAGGTATCTCTCTCTACAGCTCCAGGACAGCCACATTTTTTGGCAGGATAAAGGACAGGGTATAAGAAGGCAGAAAAAAACCTGCTATTAAGAAGTAAGCCAATAAACATTAATTCTTTGGCACACCTCAGTGTCCTGTCTAGCCCTCTTGGCTGTTTATTTGTATGATTTTAAAATTAACAGCAACACTCTCTTCCTTCCCAAGCCTTTGAGGTGTGGGTTTTTTTTCACATGCATACAATTCCTTGTGTGTTTAAAAATGGGAAGGGAGGCATTTTGGGTTTGTAGGAGAAAATCCCATGGTTTCATTTCATCTGCGCGAATGCACCTCCTGTTTCACAAGCTCTCCCTGCTCACTGGTGTGCAGCAATGCTGCTCCGGCTGGCCAGCGTGGCCACTAGAGATTGCAGGGAGGAGAACATTAGCCAAGCAGTTGGGCCTGGTCCCATGGAGGGTTTTGTGTAGCAGGACACAGAATCAAGCTGGAGTCTTACAAGTGAAGATGTTGTTCTAAGGCCAGGTCACTGGGGCAAGAGGCTAAGAACAACCTGTGATGCTAAGAAAGCACATCATCACTTTTTGCAGCAGGTTGTAAGGCATTAAATAAAGGTGCTTTATTGCAGCTGAAAGCATTACTTTTTGTTCTCTTCCCCTTGTTTTTTTTCTGTGTATGTGCATGGACATGGGACCCTGCTCAATGAAATGTGACATGGTGGCTTTTGTGTCCAGTCACTGGTAGGAAGTGCTTCAACATAACCATCTGGGAGAGCTTCTCTCCAATTTTGATAATAGAGTGAAAAGTTAACTGGGCTGCCATAAAACAAATAAAGAGAGAAGAAAAAGGAAACCCCAGTGCCTTTTGTTAAGGAGGAACAGATGTAGAGTCATAGCAGCCTGCCAGCTAGGTCAGGTCATATCAAATATTGTGGTTGTTTTCTTGTAGCCTGATCCTCCTTTTGAACTCTCTTTCAGCAATGAAGTTGTAAGGAATGAATTAAAGAAGCTGCCAGCCCTTCCAACGCCAGCGCTGAAGGAGCATCCTTCCCTCGCTTACTGGTAACGTATCATTCTGCTGAGCAGCTTTGCAGTGTCTTATGCAGGAC
This sequence comes from Cariama cristata, assembly GCF_000690535.1. Lineage (NCBI taxonomy): Eukaryota > Metazoa > Chordata > Aves > Cariamiformes > Cariamidae > Cariama > Cariama cristata. The sequence goes on from NW_009629657.1 coordinate 86,070, forward strand.
CTGGCTCAAGCAATAAGTGGTCTGAGAGTGGAACCGGGGTGCAGAGATTCCTGCCTTCTAGCTCTGGATCTGCCACTGGCTCATTGCATGATTCAACACAATTAGACCTACCACCCTGGGCCTCAGTTTCCCCATCTGCCAAATGGCTGCAGTAATATCTGCCAGAAAATTCACTGTAAATATGCAAGTGTCCTGATGAAGTCAAGAAGTCTAATGTGCCATTTTCTTTCCCATCACTTTGCATTTGCACAAAGAGTTTTCCTGGTTTGAAATGTCAATGTTTTGCTCTGCTCTGTGTTATTTTTCAGTGATTGAGCTTCATCTTCCAAGTCCTCTCTGTATGGCATAGTTGAACTAAAAGGGATGTATTTCTCCTTTTAGACAAACTAGGTGATGTTCAGAAGTGGAGGCTTGGGAGATCTGTCTTTATTGCACTGAAAATTAAACCAAGGGTAGAAGCAGAGTCACAATTAAATTTCGTATGCCCCACACATAGATCCTTTGTGCCACCCTGCCTATCCCTTTTATCTGTGCAAATAGGAAAGAATTTGGGGAAATACTGTTCATTAAAGGGGAGATGCTTTCACTTGATTTCCTGTTTGTTCCTCTTTCATGTTTGTTTTTAAAGCATTAGGCTATAAGCCTGGGGGTGGGAGTGGACTTCTTTATCTGCTACTCTTTTACTTTCGGCATCTTGGTAATCTGAGGATGATGGGGGGAAACAAATCAGTTTGTAGTTTATGATCTCAATTCTTCCCTTTGCCGGGAAGGCCATCCACTTTTCCGAGCATGGCTACAATACCAGAACTAGCTGTACCTAGTGTCAAGCCATAGGCAAGCTAGTCTGTGAGGTCTCCTCATCACTTTCTGAGCACAACAGGAGAGACTTGGAGTCCCTGGCTGAGGTTAGGAACATTGACACAAAAGCTGTGGATCATCCTGGTGTTTCTGTCTAAGAACCAAACCAAATCTTCATGAAAAATTGATAAAATGTAGGCTGCCATTTCACTGGAAGCAGAATGGTCTCCCTCTTTGGAGCATCCCTTTTCTTTTTCCACAAACTAATCCACACATTAAAAAGCAGTACATTTCCTGCCAGGTTGGTGGCCTGACAGACAGACTGGTAGCTCAAGCTAAAAGCCACCATGAGAGGAATGATGGCAAGAAGTAGCCATGGGCAGGGAAAGCAAATCTGACCCTTCAGCAGCAACATGGACTGAGGGCTTATTAAAGTGCCCACATAGCCTTGGCTTCAGCTGCCTGTGATGATGGTATCCGTACACAGGAAAGCAGTGACAACCCGGGCTGCCTGTCAGGCCCCATCTGCCCGTCAGGATCTGTCTGTCCCCGCAGACAGCAAGTGTTAGTCAGCATGCCTATGGTAAGGGCTTCTGCTGGGAAATCTTGATGACATCGGGGACTGCCTCGGCCCGTAAGACACTCTCCTTGGGTCTGGGCTATGTTGAGTCACCTGGAGCAAGAAGAGCCATGTAAAAATCTCATGCTCAGAATGCAAGTATTTACAGTTATACACAAGGTACAGCACTTCTTGCAGCTCTGCTTAATTTTGTGGGAGTTCTCATGTGACTGAGAACAGGTCGCAGTTTGTGAAGCTGGTTGTTGCCAATGGGGTAATAAAACCAGTGGCTACAGTCCTGTGATTCCCTTGTGATTTCACTTTGGTAACCAGGTCTCAGAGACCTCTTATACTTCAGTAGTTCATTATTTTTTAATGGTGACTTTTTCATAAACACCCTCTGAAACAGTGACTGCTCTCAAGAAGAGGCTGCTGGTAAATCAGACGAAAAACCTCTAAAGTACAGATCAAACTTCACTGATCAAAGAGGGCAGATTTTTAAAACTGTTTTCTGACACTTGTGAATCTCATGCAGGTTACATACTGGATACAAATTTCATCCTGTTCTTTTCTGTGTGCGATCAGTTTTATGAATGTTTACATGCAGCATTGTCTTGGCAGGCACCTTGCAAATGCCAGCAGACATAAGTGCTGCAGAAATAGGAGGACCCCTCTGAGGAAACTGCAGCTGGGGCATTTGCTTAGCATCAGACATGTAGACGTGGTGCTTAGGGCCATGGTTTAATGGTGGGCTTGGCAATGTTAGGTTTACGTTTGGACTCGATGATCTTAAGGGTCTTTTCCAACCTGAATGATTCTATGATTCCATGCTGCAGTTCTTCAGCATTAGCACACAGCAGTAACAAGTGAATTTCCAACTCCAGAAAAAAACATTTAAAACATTAGGGGTGGGATGGATAATTGCTCTAGTTAGTTTAAAACAAACAAACAAACAAACCCTGTGCTATATTTGTATCAACTGAAATGGACTACGAGATGATAAGATAATCAAGTAAATACTATGATACCTTCAGCAAGATACTATGATAGATCTGCATGAAATAATATGACATTTCCATCACATACCATGAAAAAGATCACCTGTTGCTACTATCAAATGTGGGATGAGTCCTGGATTCTTAGATGCAGCGAGGGCTGAATCAGCACAGTTTGGTGCCTCCGGCTCCACCTTCTTGGAGTCCCCTGGTTGCATACCCTTGCTGCAGGCCTTTCCCTTCACTGTAACCTCTTCTTGGAGGTTTGTAGCCATCACAACAAAGTTGAAGGTTGTTATTTCTATATCATCAAGTTGCTGTTTCCAGCTCCTTACAGATTAAGAATAATTAGTTGCACATCTTGTTCTCAAGCATCTCTTAGCATCACTGATTACTGGTGAAGCAAGAAGGGGCTTTTTGGTAGGGTTTGGTTCTGTTTTGTTTCTTTTTTTAAATGAAAACTGAGCTTCTGGTCCTCCTACACAGTGCAGGAGCTGAGGCCCTGATTTTTGATTTCTCTTGCCCATGCATGGAAAAAATTGACAGTATGTATTATTTTAGAGACAAAACTAATCACAGACACTGGAGAGAACCTTTGGAAAATGTGTTAATTCACAGTGCTCCTTTCCAGCCACTGTCATTACATTTTATCTCGATTCAGATCCTCCCCAGCAAGCCAACCCAGTACTCCGCTGCCAGTAAGAAGGCAACAAGGAGATGGAACGACACAAAAGTGGGTGCTAGAATAGGATTTTCAACAGACCAGGGGGAAGATAGACTTCTCTCTGCCAGGTTCCAACAGACTTTGAATGTAAACTTGTTTTTAGCAACCTAAAGCATCAGTGTTGCCAGAAAATCCACCTCTGAAAATATCAGCTGAAAATCACTATTTAGTTTCACACAGACCTGAGGCTCTGATCCTGCTCTTGGTCCCTTTAGCCCAAGAGATGCTCTGCTGGCTTCAGTGGGACAGTATATGACTGCACTAAAAACATTAGTAAGTTTGAGAATATAATAAAAATGGACAAATCAGGTTAGAAACAGAACAACAGTAAGGAACAGCAATGAGTGGACAGCTATTTAAAACAGCTCAGTGTGCTGGGAAGAGACGGGGGAAAACAATTACTTTTGAAAATCTGGATCTGATGATAAGAAACTCTGGCCCTGCATTTGCTTGCAAGTTGTCTGCTGTCCAGTTCTGTAAGCTGCTGGGACAGGAGGGATTTCATGGTAGTTCTGAAGATCTTTATCAGAGTCGTCTGCTGCAGGATATCATCCATGTATTAATTTTTGCAGCTTTGAGGGGAATGTTTTATGAGCTGGCAGACGGTAGTGCTTCGGCAGCCTCCGTGTCTCCACATTAGTTAGGCATCCTCTGTCAGCCCTGAATTATGAATGAGTTTCTGTGTCACTGACACAGCAACAAGCCAGAGCAGGGGGAGATGAGACATCAGCTGGTGGTCCAGGCAGTGTCCCAGCACTCTCCCAGCTGTCAATAGCAGCATGGCAGCCGCTCAGAGATGAACAGCTGAAATGACAGGGGAGAACATTTATAAGCTCTGCTAATGCTCCTTCTGACCCGTGAATGATTTTGCTTGTTTTCCCTGACACATGTTGGGCTTATCCCTCTGTCCCAGAGCTGGAGGCAAAAAGTGACCTCTGTACTGGATGATCCTTCTTGTACAGGGCAGCAGGAATGAAAAGGAACTTCAAAGAACTGTTAGAGGAGCGACTATCACACAGCAGGGGTGGGATTCATCTGATCACGAACATTTCTTCAGTGTAGACCTCTCCATCTGAGCTAGGTGCCCTCAGCTCCCTATGCTGTCAGTGGGGAAAAGCAACAGTAACCTCCTCCCAAGGAAGCCATCTGAAATAGATTGGATGAATTGTGCTCTGGAGTAGCTGTTTCTTTCCCCAAAGTGTGACTAGCCTGGTGTTGTGGTAAGGTGAAAGGCAGCAGATCCCATTCTTAAATATTCGTGGCTTGATTGATAATTCAGGCTTTATTATTTTGTCCAAAAGCAAGAAGAAACAAGGATGATACTTATCTGGCACTTAACATCTGTAAACCTCAAAACATTATACAACAGAAAGGAAGATCATCAGTATCCTAACAGAGCAATGGAGACATAGCGTTGCCTGCATTTGTTTAGGAGAACTGAGCAGAGCTTGGACTACCCCACATCTTTTAGTATGGGTTGAGAACATAACTTTATTCATCCCACTGTTCAGGAAGGCACCCTGACATCTGATCTGTCCTTGTGAAGGAAATGGGCCATTGATTGGCTTTCCTACCCAAAGGGTATGGTCTGGGAACATATCCATTATTTTATAATAATAATTCATAAGAAAGCAGAGCACATCCAGAGTCACATTAAGTAATCAGCACGTAGGTACATTTTTCCTTTCCTTGAATGGCATCAATATGAGGGTTTTATCTGTACAATAAACTGCACAGAGTGGAAACCAAAGCTAAGAGTGGTTTCCACAGGAGAAACTCCATTGCTTTCTGAGAAGTCACTCCTGGTTTGTTCCTGTCTGAGACAGTGAGGAATTGCATCCATATGTAATCATGGTTTTAAGAGGTAATTTCAAAGGGCTGTAAGCTCTCTCTGTCTATCTTTTTTATTAAGAATGATGTTTTCTGGAGATGTTCCAGTACTGAACACTCATGTAATTCAGTTATTGCTCCAAAAGTAATCCTGTTTATGATAATCATGGCAGGAGATCCAGGCTTTGCCTTCATGTGCACTCCCATAACATCTGTGGTACTTGCTTGGATCAGTGGGCTGAATATGGTTTCATAGCTGTTGAATTTACAGGTTACAGATCATTTTCTAAGCATTAAAATTATTCTGAGGGATTTGATGGGAGAGCTGGACCATTCCTTTACCCATGTAATTTGTCACTGACTCCATCAGTACCCGGTACCTGCTATGGGCTGCTGGTGGGCAGGGGAACTTTCTAAAACAGATTCTGGCTCCATGTCAATCTCTCTGGCACAGAGATGTGTATGGGGAAGGCAGCAATGAGAAGACGCAGCTATGTTAGCAGGGCTAGTGAAACACTTTGCAGTTTGCCACAAAAGTCCCCATGGGTATCTCTGAGCAGTTGCGGCGAGGTCATCTACCAGACCATCCCACACTGCTGTGCTCCTTCACACTGTCTAGCAATAAAAGTAGCTTCAGTTCTTCCCAGGGAAGGATACCGCATGGTGGACAACTGTGTGGCTGCCCTTAAAGGTCCCATTAGGGGCCCCAGCTGGACCTCGGAAATGTGGGGAGGGAGGAATGCCAGTTCACGTTGGCCTAAACTGCATGCAGCGTGATGGCGTTAGATAGACACATGGTACTGCGGGAAGCTTATGCAGTGCCAGGTGGGGAGGACACAAAGGTGGCATAAAAGTAGTTTAGGTTTCCTTCCTCTTGGACCGGCAAGGTCTGTACAGTATCTCTGGGAGACTCAACAGATTCCCTATCCTTGGTGTTGCAAAATAAAAAGCAAGAGATTGAGTTTAAACCTGAGACTTGAGTATTCTGTCATGCCAATGTAACCGAGCCGGTCCTGTGGGCGTTACATTGCTGGAAGTTAGAGAAGAACCAAAGTCAGATCAGTCTGAAAGTACCAGGCTTGGAGGCTGTAATGACTTGCATGGCTGTAGATTGAGAGGAATGCTATTGAAATTAAAGCAGAGTGCTGTGAACCTTTGAAAGGAGATCCTTGGCTTATACTTTGCCATGCTGTGACCCTGCTAGCACAGCTGATTGTATGCATCAAATAGCTCTGATTCTGTGCCCTCCTGCTACCTATTCACTGAAGAAGAAGGAGTGAGGGTCTTTAAAAGTGAACTTACAGCTGTCTCTCAGTCTGCCATTTGGGTCATGCTGATCTGCTCTCGGATGCCACATTTCTACTGTGTATAGGTGAATGTCTCAACATGCATTTATCAAACACATCCAGAACTGATCTCTGACACAGAGGCCCACTGGTGTGGAATAGCCTCCATCTATACCATGAAACTCTCTTAGTCTCCAAAGCAGTGTTGGGAAGGGGCCCTGGCCCATGCTACCTCCCAGTGCATAGCCAGGAGCTGCATGGGCGAATGCAAGTTAATATAACCCAAAAGTAAGCAAAGACACATCAGTACTTTAACAGTAAAGGGACCCAAGTTTGAGTGTCTTGGAAACATTCCCTGCCACTGTTTAACCTGCTGTTACAGACATTGCCTCTGTGTACACTAGGAATTTAATTGAGAGAGATTTCTCCAGAGTACTTCCACTGGTGCTCCTGTATGTGGTTTTGTGCAGTTGCAGTGAGGAATAATCTGTGAGGCTTAGGGCCATTACTGGCCAATTTCTGAAAGCTTTGCTAGCTTTCAGAGAATGTGGTGGGCTTGGAAAGAAACTGCACCAGCTAGGGCAAAGTAGAGCTTGAGCAGCTCCAAGACACATCTGTTTGCTACACAATGTAATATCATGGGCATCGTTTGTAGATAAGGAAAGTAATGAAGAGAGGGAAGAGTCTGTACAAGTAGATACCGTGTTCGTGAGTAAAAAACATTCTTCCAGAAAACCAACTCTTACAAAACCATTTTTATTCCCAGTCTGTGAGTCCCACTTGTTTACCCTCGGCTGCATCGAATCCCCTCATCTAACACTTTTGCTTGGCATGTTTTAATTCCCTCAGTCGGTAGCTGTGTTAACAGAAGTATCTCTTCATCTTTTGGCAAGATTCTTAGTCATGATACTGCCATTGTATAAAACATCTAATTTCTTCCTTTCCAGTGAGGATCGAGTCATTGAACATTACAAGAAACTAAATGGTCAGACAAGAGGTCAAGCAATTGTGAAGTAAGTGAAATAAGAGTGACTTCTTGTGACCTTTGTTTTACCAGGAAATATTTATACTGGACTGTAAATACACTATGTAACTATGTCTCCTATCTCATCTAATGCTTTATTTTAAAATATTTATGTACTTAATCATTTATTTATTAAAACATTTTTTCCAGATCATCCTCTCAGCTTCTCAAACTTGTTATTCTCTTATGTGTTGTTTTGCAGTTACATGAGCATTGTAGAATCCCTCCCAACATATGGAGTGCATTATTATGCAGTAAAGGTATGTGCTACAAAAAAGGGTCATTTATTGAATTAAACTGTTGTTGGAGAGGGAAGGAGAGAGGTACAAATAATCATCCTGCTTTCAGAATACAATACACTGCTACTAAAGTCTCGTTTCACTTCCTGTGGTAGGATAAACTTATTTCAAATGTATAGTGAATGTTTGGTAAATACAGCTCCAAAGAGGAAAATCCTGTTCTTGGAGATAAAACTCTTGCAGTCCTATTGTGCTGGAGACATTCAGCCCACAAGCAGGGACAAGCTCTGGTGATCCAGTGAACCAGCACCAAAGGGACAAGCCAGCCATATTGCTGGCAGACTCGATGCTTCACTCCTTTTTGTAGTTCCAGCAGGTCAGACTTTTCCCAGCTGGCAGATCCATGAGCAACTAACTAGGGCCAGCTGTGACCTGCAGGCTGCAGCTCCCTTCACTTGAGATATAGGTAGATGGATACAGATACAGTACATTTTTTTAATGCCAAATCATTGTCCCATACTCTAAAGATAGCACATCCCCCTCCCCAAACAGTTCTCCACTTCTAACTATGTGGATTTCATGCAGATATTCATGAAATCCCTCATTTCTTTTGTCTGATGATTTATCAGCAAATCTCCCAGTCTCATATTATTATTATTACTTCCCTGCCTGACCAGTTGTGTAGGGTCGTTATTTTTTTAAGTAGAGAAATCAATAAACATATAAAGAAAGCTAGAGCCACACTCCCCAGAGCATATTCCCTCATTTTTCACCCCTGAAGTTTTGAGGTGGTTCGTCATTATCTCTCTGCACAGATCATATGGTTTTTTATGCATTGGTAATGTCTTGCACATATGGGGTGTCATAAAACCACAAATATCTGACAGTACCTGTCTCAGGGAGATGTGTTTCTAGTCTATTCCTGCTAATATATATGGCATTTTGTGAAAAGCATTAGCCTCACCTTTTGCTGGAGGCGAAATATTTCCCTCCAGCACCCTTTGCATTCAGATCTCTTGGACTACCTTAGATCAAGAAAGATCTGGTGGATTGGGCTGGGTGTTCAAGCCTGCAAACAGTTGAGAGCTATTCCAGTGAACTCCCCATGATCAATAAGTACCAGTAAGCAGCAATGAGGCAGCAAGTATTGCACATAATAGGTTTTGCTTCTGCCTGATGGGGAGGTTTTGGCTTTGCTGCGTTTTACCCTGCCATTCTCTATCACGTTAACAGAACAGATGTAATTTCATTGAGGACTCCAGTTCAGTAAATTGTAAAGAGGCTAGTATCAGATATCAGCCATTACTTCGTAAGGCCATTTTCCTGCACACTCAAACACAAAGCAGTTGGGTCCCAGCCTGTCAGACCTTATCACTTGGTAGCTCTCAGATCCCATTACTGCTGCATTTTCAAGATTAATGCTAAAATCCTTCCACATAATTCAAGTCAGCTGGGTGATTCGCTTTCCTTCCTCTCCAATCTCTGAGTGTTCAGACTGAATAATTTACAGGGAAGAGAAAGAGGATGCACCACTGCACAAGGGACCCATGTAAAACCTCCCACCTCCCCTGGCAGCATTTTGAGTAACTTGATCACACGTGATGTATTTTAAATTGTTTTATGCGTCATGGACAAAAGTGAAACAGATCTCTCCTTAAACACCATGGAGCTTTGTGACTTTAGGAAATTCAGCAGGGGTAAATTTAACAGCACCCATGACATTCAAAGATATTGCTTAGCAACAGATCTTCAGCTTGAATAACAACCTAGGAAATCTCCAGCATTTCCCCATCCCATTCACTGTAACTCCCTCTGTTTTCTCTTCCAGGACAAGCAGGGAATTCCTTGGTGGTTAGGACTTAGCTACAAGGGGATTTTTCAATATGACTACCATGACAAAGTGAAACCAAGAAAGGTAAATGTTTACTTTTCTATCAAGGTCTGGGCTTGCCACACATGTTATAGCTTGATTTGAGGGTATGATGTATACCAAATGCTGGCATTGGTTCATGTGATTTTGAAGGATGTTAATTTTCTCCTAAACTTGTCTGAATGTCTGTAAAGAATTAATGGACAGAAGTAGTTCTTAATTTATTAAATGTTGTGGTATGGGGGGAAATAGGCGTCACTTAATCTTGCAACTTACACTTCTTTTTTGCGTGGTTCATAAGACGTAAATGAGAACTGAAGGACCGATGCTCTCAGGTGCTAGAGGTCTTCCATCCACTGGCTATAGCAGGACTGAGGGTGCTCAGCTGACCCTTGATAGTGTATTGTCGAACTGTAAATGATCTGAGAGAGAGGGAAGAAGAGACAGGAAAGCTTCTCCCATTTATTAAAAAAAAGAAAAAATTGCATGGTTTTCTCAGGAGCAGCGTTATATTTGATAAGCAGCAATTTTACTAACTGAAGAGTTAATGTCAAGATAGCAGGGAAAGATGACTTTCATCACATGCCTAAAAAAAGGGCGTTAATTTGTGCCCAGTATCTGATTTGTTTAGGAACTTTACTTTGAAACAGTTCACAAATCAAGGCATGGCATGCATAGATCTGATCACAAAACCAGAGTTTGGTCAATGATGACTAGCCATTCTGGTCTCTTTATTACTATTTTTAGTGAGGCTTTCAGTGCATCTAAAAATCAGGATTTGTCTCAGTCCTTCCAAATTGCCTTTGAGAAATCCAGCTAAGGAATGTCCTGTTCATTGGGGTGGAGGAAAGTTTTGATCCCCTGAGCTTATCCTCCTAGGCAGACCCATGTGTTCTGATTTTCCTACCTAGGATGCCATCTAATATAAAAAAGCTCATCCCTGAGCACATGCCCTGCAGGTGGGCAGGCACAGTCTGTTAGCAACAGTATTTGTTGTACTGCAAACCCATGGAGACATCAGGAGGCAAGTTTTCAGGCTTGCTTGCAGGCTGCAGAACTGAATGATTTGGAGCAACTAGGCAGCTCTTCTATGGATGCAAATGCTTCCACGGTGAATTCAAGTACTGCATTTCTCTTTGTATTATCTCTGTGCCAAAGTCCTCCTCCCTTTCTTTCACCTCCTCTGATCACATTCAAGTTCGACACTGCCTGGTGCTCACAGATAGCATCTTCTATTAAAACAAACTAGAATCAAGGTTTTGGTAGAAAACGGAACTGCTAAGGAGGCAGCAGGAGACAACAGGTGCATTGATTAGCCTTTTATTCACTGAACACTATTAATGGGGCTTTTTATTCATAGAAGGAAAGGATGAGGGGAGCAAGGAGGTCTTCATAGAGCATCTGTGCTCTAAAAGACACAGCTATTTAGGATCAATCACTACCTGCAGGGCAAGCCATACTCACACGTGATAATTTAAAACATGCCTAGGCTAGGTGTTTGCACCCACATAGCTCCATTACTGCCAACCCCCCAGGGAAGATGCCTTCAGATGTCAGTCTTAGTAATAGAAACATTTCTCTTTATTGGGAATTTCTTTTTTTCTTGTCTCATCAAATTATGTATGAAATCCAGGAGACCCAAATCAATGGTGCAGCCTTATGTATAAACCACTGAGAACTTCTGTGGCTTAGCAGAAGTGGTCAGAAATCTGGGAGGGAGGGTTGGGTGGGAAGGGAGAGCAGGAATTTCCAGGCTAGAATTTGTCCATTGCCATAATCCAGAGACCACAGCAGTGAAAAGACAGCCTAGATGAGCATTTCTCTGTTACATGATGCTTGTAAACCCCATCTGTTGGCAGAGCTATTCCAAAACGCACAGCCTAAATCAGGGACAGGACTTGGATAGAGTGGTTGAGGCTTCATTATTTCACCACGGAGTGCTTTTACCCTCTGTAAAGCAAGTAAAAAGACTTCTTAACCTACACAGGTGGTAAAAGCCCTCTGGCAAGAGCAGCTCAACTGCTTCAGCGAGGTGCAATGTTTAATCCTCTGCTAATTAGATTGTAAAATTGCACTTGATAACCCTGGTATCTGGGAGCTTACCATAGTATCTGATTCATTTCACTATACCAGCATGGGCTGGTTCAAGTCTTTGCTGTGCAAAGGGGAGGGGTAAACCTTACCAAACTTTCTGCAAGGTAAAATTAGGGGGGCAGCGGGAAAGAGATATGTTTTTTCTCATCTTTATTATTTTGTTCCTGCATATTGCCAACATCAGAAACAAATTGAAAAATTACAATGGAAAAATAAATCTCCCTGGAAGAAACACAAGCAGAAAATTGTAGCAAGAAACCAGTTGAAACCAAGACATTTATATTAAATGCGTATAAAAACCTTGCTTGTCTTATAAGGGAGATTGTAATGTTTTCCTATTATGTCATCCTAGATAGATTTCCATGCTTATTGTGTTCGCAAGTAAAACTGTAACCCACACTAAGCGGCTGAGCCTATCTCAGGCGATCCCATTAGCAGTCAGTCAAAACCACCTTTTTATTAAATTGCTGGAGTAAATCAGCCATGTGTCTCTAGAAAACTAACTAGGTTTGTCAGCAAGTTGGATGAGTCCAGAGAGAAGAATTGAGGCTGACACAGGGCCAGAACCTGATCTTGCTTGTGCTATTCTCACTCAGGCATAAGTCCTCCAGCATTACTGGGGATGCAGCTGAGATGGGTATCTGGCACCTAGTCCGAGGTGGTTCAGATGGGAATGCAGGGCTATTAAATGGGAATGCAGCTTGCACTGGGCTGCAGAGCCTAATGTGACTCTGTGCTTCTATTTTTATGTTCCCTCCTGCCTATGCTTGAATCCTGTGGAAGCCCTGAAGCTACCCAAAGCCATCACTTTGAGGCTTATCGTTCTCCCTTCTGATTTTCTTCTGTATTTTCAGGAGCTAGCTCACAGACTCAGCAAGCCCTGCCAAAGGCGTCCTCTTGAACATTACCTGTTCAAAGCCAGATTTGGTCTGTATCAGTTAGGACCTGATAGCCATTCATTCGTAGGTATTAAATAAATGCAAAAGTTTTGTTATACTTCACAAAATCCATCACTGCAGCTGAACTAGAAGAAGTGAGTGTCGAGTGTGGAAAGATGGCTGCTGTCCTGCTAACCATATGCTGAGGCATTCTGGAAGTTTAGTAGTGGCTTGCAGAACCAGTGTCATTTGTGTAGCAGCAGCACACAGCATCCAAGATGGGCAGAATCCATCTCCCTCTGTGTTGGACTTAGCTTCTACAAACTCTTCCCTGTGAAGAGAAAAGGCCCTTCAAGGCTCGGTATACCCTGAAAAAGCACAACAAAAAGGAGTCATTGCCTTCCTGGACTCTACCCTTCTTGGGTCAGCACCATCCAATATTCACGATAAATGAAAAGCAAATTCTTTGGAATCAAGTCTTCAGATAGGATGTGCCAGCACCACTCTCCCACAAGCCACTGAGGCTGTAGTGACCAAAACCACTGTTTTCACAGATGGTCATCAGGGTTTTTTTTGCTTGCATTGCAGAGCAATTGGAAAAGAAAGAGCAAGGCACTGCAGCCCCTCTGTGTGACTGTATTGTCTGTGCGTGGTGGTTGTTCATTTTAACCAGGAGGTAGGGATGTAACTCCACTCCATCCCAAGAGACCTGTACATGAAGTAGAAGCGGCATAGCCTGGAGCTGAGACCTGCATGCCCAAGCAGTTGTGTTAGCACTAGGCATGTCTCTGTTGTTCTAGTGAGATATTCCCACTGATTTAAGAGCCCAAAGGCATCTTTTAGTGCACACAGCTTAACAGTTAGTAAACAATTAACTCCGAGCTGAAGAGTGAATGATTAACAAAGTCAGACAAAGGACTTCCATATGGCAAATAGACAAAGAAATTGTTTAACTTATCACCAAAAATAAAATTACCTTAAAGGAGAGTCTGGTAGTGTTTGGTTGCTTTGCAAGAAATACCTCTATATAGCATTAGCCCATTTTCTTCCACAGAAGGCTAGCAGCAACGAGACTTAAGATGAGCCTTTTTTCTCAGGCTCATAAATAGAATCATAGAATCATAGAATCATTATGGTTAGAAGAGACCTCAAAGATCATCAAGTGTTCACATTCTGTGGTTGACTGAAGAGAACTCAAGGGGAATAAAGACTTTTGGAAATAAGATAAAATGTGAGGCATCCCAAAATTCAGCTATGAATGTAGCTTGACAAAGATTTTCCCTGTGACAGCCAAACTTTAGTTTCTGCCATTTCTTCCCAGCATTATCCTTTCTCTGAGATGAAGTGAAGCATGTTATGAAAATACTCTGTCCCTTGCCATAAGGTGTCCACAACACTCTATGGATTGTCATTACAGAAGAATTTAATTTGTAATATCGTTGTGAATCCAAAGCAACGGTAACGGATTGATTTCCCATTTAAACATGCAAAAACAAGAGCTGAGCTGGACCCATCCTACCAAGCAACACAAAGCACAAGTAAAATCAGGAGCTTTAAGTACCTGATCAGAGAGAAATCACCTGCTTGTCGAAAGCACAAGCGAAGTAATCAGGACATTAATTGTGCCCAGAAAGTGAAAGATTGATGTGTGATGTCACTTGGCCTTTTCCAAACAACAAGAGATAGAGTGAACTTTCCCAATTCCAGAGGCAAAATGAGATATTTACACAGGAGGAGCAATAGCCTAATTAAGAGCTGCTTTATTGCAGAACAAATAGAGATCCTCTCTGCTTTAGGGCATAATGAAGCATTGTCAAGCCAGTAATTGCATTGATGGAGTGGTTAAACTTGTGCTTCCTGTGGTGAAGGAATGACAGACCAGTAACTTAAAAAAACATAGAGATTGATGTGAAATGTATAGAAACTAATGAACGATGGGGAAGAGGAAGCTGACAAATTGGTCTCTAGCCTGACTGATTATAGAACATTGGGACAGTCAAAAAGGCAAAAGAAACATGAAATTCAAATCCATTACAGGGAGCCCAATTCACTTGTGTAACTCCTTGCCACATGATCTGGAGGTCAAGAGCTTAGAAGGGTTGAAGATAGGAGTAAAAGTGTGACCCTCCATCCAGAGTTTTAACATTGAATTGGTTGTTTTCAAACAGGATTTTGGGAGGAGTTATAAAGCCTCATGTTCAAGGAGGGTGTTTGATTTGGCAGCAAGTTGTTCTCTGTTGTCAGAGGTATGGAGCACCTGTAACGCTCCTCTCACTGCCATGCCACGGAGCCACAGGGTGTATTCAGAAAGGGCTGGCCTTTCTCTAGAGCATCCAGAATCAGGTGGGGTCAGAGACAGTGTATTGGACTCATGTCTAATTGGGGTCTTCTTGGAAGGGAATCATTTCCTAAGACATTTGCAAACATCTTGGCATTGCAGACAAGGATAAAATATTTTAAACTTACAAATGATACAAGACGAGCAGAAAACATTTCCAGGAAATACCGGTTTAAAAGCTAGTGGAGTCTCAGTGGCATTGCTGTAATAAATTATTCACTGTGATTAGCTGACTGTTAAGGACTACCTGCTGACTCCTTCTGCTCAGCGCTTTTATTTCTCTTCCCGTTGCTGATCCTTCATGCTTTTTGGATTATGGACTTGGCTGTAAACTGAACCAGTCTTCAGGTCACTGCAGGTTCAACTCATTTTATAGTGCAATAATTCAGTCTTGGTTTAGTATTTGGAAATGTGGAGCACTGGAGGAGGGAGACATATATAAAGTGAGGTTCCTTACCATGCTGTTTCTTCTCATGGAGAGAGGTTGCTCACACTATTTCCTTCCATATCAAAATGTAAGACCCAGACCTGTGACTGTTGAAGAGCAGCCATAGTTTAAGACCTTCCCCTGCTGAAATGTCTTATTCCATTCCTGTTACACAAGAAAGCGTGTTCTCACTTGCACCTTTTTTGCTGCTGCTTGACCTCAATCTGGGGTGTCTACCATCCAGCACCAGGGTCCTCCCCTTTCAGCACCTGCTACTTCATGCCTTACCATTGCACTTCACTGTGCCAAAAAGCTGCCAAGCACACTGGGAGATGAATAAATCAGATCAGAGCACATTGGCCTGGAAAGCAGGATTTTGTCCGCGACACTGAAGATTTCCACAGGATTTGGTCGGACATGCCACTGGGCTGTCATTCAATGAACATTTCTTTTGGCAGCAGTATCAGCTGAAGCGGCCTTCACCACCCTCCTTCTCCATCGCAATCCTGCCACCACTGCTCATCTCCTCCCCAGGGCCCCTTCCTCAGTCACACTGGTGTAATTGCACGGCCGGGAAGGAAACTGCTCCAGAGAAGGGATCAGAGCTCAGCATAACCCCACCAAAAACAGTGGTCACTTCTAACCTCTATCAGTTCCTAATCTCATTCACCATCTGGCCCACAATCAGTATCCTACAGCACAGCTGTAGGAGCTGGGTATGGCTGCAGGCTGCATAAACCATGGCAGCCAGAGAAAGAAACTGCCATTAACCTACACAATAACTTTGTGGAGCGAGACAAGGGCTCCGTAGCTCGGAATAAGAAGGAAGGAGTTTGGCTGCATGGAATTTGCCATGGTTGAACCAGGATCAATTAACAGTTAGGTACAAGTCATCATCACCACTTTTTCTCATATAAGCTGGTAGAATTTTGCTTCAGTGTCTCTCCCAAACAGGGCTGATCTCAGACAGCTAAGTAGATTGTCTAGGTAAAGCAACTTTTTAAAATCATAGAATAGTCATGCTCAGTTTCCATTCTCTAGGTAAATAAGTAGCTTGATCAACTATAATGCTTGTAAACACTAATACATAGTCTAAGGCACTGCTGTTTTACAAGGAAACCAGCACTATTTTAGTGGTTTAGTGTATGCATACTGTGGTGATACCATCAGGTATACGGTCCCCAGGGTTTTCTGCGAGAATTTACATTCACAAAGACTACAGGATGACGTCCCATCCCCTGATCCAGTCAAGTCAAGCCCACAGCTAGCATTAAATACAGGAGTAGTCCCATTAAAGTAAAACTCCCTTGCTCTAAGTACTTTGTCGTATTCAGGTCTTAAAGGGTAATTCTTTATAAAAGCAGCAGCCAAGTCTTAAATGATTCTGCAGCGCACAGCAGGAACTTCAACAAGATGCAAAGACAAATCACTCCGACAGCACAAAGTGAAACAAATTGGACCTCAGCGCCCTGGAGTTAGGGTGGAGATCTGGAGCGAGATTGAAACCTCCTTGAGCACTTACGCTTGGCTCTGAAGTGGTAGCAGGCTCCCTGCATGCCCCACCCTTCTCAAATGCTGTCTCTTAACTCACCAGGACTCACTACTCCAGAGGCCTGGGCATTTTTATCACCAGATGAAGCCAGGTAGGGGCCCAGTTATTCAGTGGCTATGAATATGAGGCGTCTTTAAGTCAGTGGCCTGGGCAGGAGCCTCAGAAGGTCAGGCATTGCAGTCCATTACCATGTACGTGGGATTGCTGCTGATATGACACCCCATATGCAGACACCCTACATCACAGGGGTATTTTTAGTCACAAAACCTAGTATGTATATGCCTCGTCATATCAGTTTGGGATGGGGATGGTGGTTCCTGTATTTTGGTTCCAAGACAGATGTATTTCAGTCATGCCACTAGAGAAGACATAAGGAAAGAGAGTAGCAGGAAAGGTTTCTGGGTGGCATAAATCATTCTAGGGTGCCACAGCTGCCATAGGCTATAGGCTGGGCATCCTTTATCTAATACATAGTATGTTATATCAGAAAGGAGAGCTCTTCAATGCAGAAAGATCTAGTCACTTTAACTGCAGAGGATAAAGGGGAGAAAATTTAACTCATAAGAATCAGGAAAAAAAAGTTCTCTGTAGACCTCTCGATTTAGACACACCCAGCATGGTGCCAGCAATACAGTATCCAACAGCATCTACCAGATATATATGTGCGGTGAAGGTGGATTTGGTTGTATATAAAATCAAAGTCTGATCTCCCAGTCTGTATACAGTTATAGACACAAATATCAAGTTGCATTATGTAGACAAATAATGCTTTGTCCAAATAGCAGCTCTTCCCTTTGTGATCTGATGCTCTGCTGTCTCTCTGAGCCAATAAACCACTTTGAAATTTAATAGGGAATTGTCTCTCCATAATGGAAATGAATGCAGAGGGGTGATTATATGGATCTAGATGCAATTTCTGCTTGGTCAAGCCAGAAATGTTTGTTGGGGTGGTGTGGTCCCAGGAGAACAGCACACAGAAAAAGGGATCTCAAATTGGACCAGAAATTGTTTGTCTGTTTGGCAAAAAAAGAGTTCTGAAGCCTGAGGGGAAGAAGTAATTAGATAGTGAGCTGGGATTGCTGACAGACCACTGAAAGTCCCACTTAGCCAAGCCACTCTCTCATTCCATGGGGGAAGGGAGGACGGCGGGCCTCCGGGAAGATCATTGGTGGAGTTGTTTCCCACATCAAATCACACAGGAAACCTTTTATTTTTTTTGTTTTGGGAAATGAAAGAAAAAAAAATACCCCAAACTAATAGAAATACAGGAATGAATGGAAGTGTGGCAGGATGGAAGGCTAAGTTATGGTGCAGCAGCATCCCCATCTCATGACCCGGGGGCACCCTCAGCAACGGGTCACACTAATTCACAGGTGACAGCCCACGGAAATCTCTTGGTAAATCTGCCCCTGAAACAAGAGCCCATTTGTTTGAGCTAAGATGGTGCTGTTCTGCCTGGACCGAATCCTTCCTCATTCACTCTAACTAGTTTGACAGAGGTATGATTGATGGGAGCAGGGTTGGCTTGAGGCAGAACACAAATCCATGCCCGGAAACCATGGTCCCACTGAAATCACTGGGACAAAACTGCCATTGACTCTGCTGGAGCTGTGATTTCCATAGAGTTTAAGGCCAAAAAGGGACCGCTCACAACCTCCACCCTGACCTCCCGCATAACTCAGCCCCTAGAATTTTGGTTGCTGGTTTGTTCAGTGGAGGGAATTACATTTCCAAGCAGGAATTTTTTGTTATGTTTGTTTTGTCTTTAAACTGAAAAAAAAAAAAAAAAAAAGACTTGGGAGTTTGTAGCTGCACTCATGCAAGCTGTGTGAAAATACTGTCATTGTTTAGTTCCATTGTTTAGTACCAGTTTTAGTATTGGGATGTCATCCAGGCTTGGCTCTTGCCCATAGCGTAGGCGAGGGAAGGGGTTGCATTTGGGCACGTTATTTGTGTGTTATTTGCACGAAATGTGCCACGTTATTTCCCTGCCTTTCCTAGAAGCCTTTCAGAGCATCCAGTCTGGGTGTAGTCCATACGTTTGGAGGAACGATTGTTCCTTCAGCACAGTATGATTTAACAAGGCATTAATCATCTAAGAAGCTGCAAGACTTGAAGGACTGGGAGACGCCATATAGGTCAGTAAGTCCAACGGCAATTGCAGTTGGTCATTTATTAGATGGTTAGAATCAAAGAAAAATAGAGGTCAAAAAGGCCTCTGGACGTCTCTAGTCCAGCCTCCTGCTCAAAGTTGGGCCAACTTCAGAGTTTGATCAGGTTACTCACAGCCTTAGCGTTTGACCACCTTCACTGATTGTTTTAGGTTTGGAGGGCTTTTTTATGTATCTAGTCAGAATTTCTCTTGCTGCAATCCTGCAACCTGTGTCCATTGTCCCTTATACTTTCGCTGGGCACCTCTGAGAAAAGTCTGTCTCCATTTCCTTTGTAAATCCCCTTTAGGTCACCAAAGAGTGCAGACAAACAGCAGGTAGATCCTCTGTAGACTTCTGCAGATGATTTGATTCTGAACAGCCACCAAGCATGATACCTGAAACCCCTGAGAGCGTGTGCATCGCTGAGTAACCCCATTCTGCCTGTGCCCCATCTCAGGTGCTTCTGGGGAAGACATGCACACAGAAAAGGGAAAGAAAATGACATACCAAATGCCTGGGCATTTATATCTGGTTCTTAATAGACCCAATGCAAAACGGTTCACACTGTGTGCCCACAGGGCTGTCCAGCCACCACACACACTGCCCAGTTCAGTGCCAAGTCCAGCTCTTCTGGGCACAGCAGGCAGAAGACAGTATCAGGGACCCAGTACCCCAATCCCAGGAAAAGAATTATTCAAAAAGGTACTATTTGGGCATGTTTCTCTAGGTACCATAATCCAGAGAGCACTGCACACCAACCACCAGTGCTGCCCTTCAGCAAACCTCTCTGTCCTGTCCCTGAGCTGCAGAGCGACACAGGAGCCAGCAGCAGCCTCACCACTGCCAGGAGTTCCTAAATGTACGGCATGGTCCCTCCACTGGATACTCGGGCAAGGCTTGCTGAGCACAAAGGGACAGAGCACAACCCAGTGCCTAGAATACATTAACTCAGCGACCCACACCTCAGCGAAGTCCTAGTCACCCAGGACATGAGTGACCAATCCAGAAACACTCCCCTATGTTTCATTCACAAAACACCCTCCCCTCTTTATCAGGAGCCTCTGGCATTTTTCAAATGCTCTCATGCTGACCCTACCTCCTGCTGTGTGCAAACTCCACCTTACCGGCCCACGGTCAATAAAAATGGTAAAAACCTTCTTCAGACTCACATGGCTGAAACGGATGCAGATCCCTGGGCCTCCTCTCCTCAAGGCTCAGCTTAATTAGGGAGCAGCCAGCAAACCGCAAGCGTGTTCACAAAAGAAGCTTGCATCTGAAGGGCTTTGACTGCAGCTCTTTGTAACTAGTCACAAACATCTGGTGCCTGGCAAGCCTGCCTGCCTCTTGGAAAGGGTTTCCAATGAGAAAATTCCTGTAGCTTGCACCTGAATTCTCTGCAGTGCAACGTGCAGCACTCGGATCTCTCCCCCGGCTCCTCTTCTAAGCTGCCAGCTTTGCAGAAAAGCCATTTCTGGCACTGGCTTCCCTTTCATAGCCTCCCCACCCACCCCCACACATTTTAAACAGTACACATGGTCCGATGGGGAACAATTACTCCCTTGAATGTTTACGGGTTGATAAGCGGTTTTGCAAATGCAAGTGATAGTGGCAGTTCCAGTTCTGTTGGCGCGATGAAACAGAGCCCACGGTGGGGACAGTCCCTCCAGAGGAGGAGGGAATAAGGAATAATTCTTTTCTCCTCTTTTAGTAGCCCCTTTCCCTCTTATGTGCATCCGTGAGTGTGCAGCTATGCTCAAAAGCCAGTCTCAGGGAGACTTCCTTAAGTATCTATGGAAGATTAAATGATCTCATGTGCAGCCTGTAATGATGGCCACTACCAAAAATTGTTCCCATCTGAAAGCTGCCCAGTGCTGCATGATCTAAAATGGGCTGCTGACCTCAGAAGAGATCCCAGTGGGCAAACCACCACATCACAGAAACTCAGCCCACCGCAAGCACCACTAATTGTCCCCTTGTCCGCAGGCTCCGAGTGAAGGCAGCTACTAAAGGGCAGGGGAACTGTGCTCTCAGCTTGTATTACCAAGTGATTTTCTCCAAAGTCTCATTTCCAGCATGTTTGTGGAGACGCTGGCGTAGTCCACGCTGTGAGATACCTTTTGTCTGGCAAAAGTCACTCCGCCCTTAATACAACTCCAGTAAAGCCAGTATGAATTGTCCCACCCGCAAGGGCAGGCGTTGGATTCGGCCCTGCAGATTAACCACAGACAATCGTAAACCAAATAATCCAAAACCAGACCTAGCCTCGGTGCAGGAAGAGGCAAACGTGCCATGAACATAGATGTTTTGACTCAAACTAGCCCCAAGACCAGCACGCATCTGTTGTCACTGCATTTCTGCAAGACTGTTGAAATTACGACCAGCTCCCTGCTGTGGCTCGCGTTCCCCAGTGAAGGTTGCAAACACCAGCATGGTAAAAGGATCTTGATGGGTAAAAATTATGCTTCCATTTAAGAAGACCCACTAATGGCACCTTGTGCATCTGTCACTGAATTAACAACATCAATCTGAAACCGTACATAAGCTGGGCAACTGGTGAAGGGAACAGCTTGCTTACATTAGGAGGTCTGGCTGAAGGGAGACCTTAGGCTTTGTTTCTCCTGCGGGGTTGTGATCGGCTGACAGGAAAGTGGATACTTTCTTCTGGGTATTCACATTTTTGCAGATTGGATTCCTTATGTATAGGAAGGGTGAGACATCTCAGATCAATGTGGACAAAAGGAGTAGGAGACTGCAGAATAATATTTGGGGAGCAAACGGAGCGCAGTTACAGCAATGGTAAAATGCACGTGTACGTTCGGGAGAGCAGGGCTATGGAAAAAAAGACACAAACTTAGGTTACAGGCCCACTTTCACCCCCTGCCTCCCCAAGACTCTGGATCTGCCTCCTTCCGCACCCTGCCAAGAAAAACAAAGAAAGTAAATATAAAAATGCTGTGATCTGGGGAGCTGCTCCGGTGCCCAAAATGTAGGTGTCTAATTCCATTTTAGGCACTGCTGGGGATCCAAGACATCTGTGTGGGGCTGGCGGATACAGCACTGGACCTACGGCAGGCTCACTCCTTCCCTCCTGGGGCAGCAGCCAGATGTCAGGCAGGGTACCGCAGGGCACAGAAAAACACACTCGACACCTACATTTGGGCATCTGAACAGCTCCTCCAGAGCCCTGCGTGTTTGGACAGTTGGAGTTAATCATTGAAGGCAAACGGAGCTGCAGTTAACGAACTGAGCACTGTGAGGCTTGGTAGCAGAGAGGGTAAAATAGGAAAGGATCCAAATGCAGGGGACGGTCCAGCAGAGTCCGAGGGAGGAGGATGGAGAGGAGAGCGCCCGAGGAGAGTGGCTGCCAGCAGCTTGGAAAAGGGTTTCAGATTCCTTTTGCGCCACGCCGAAGTTTAGTCATAAATGACAACAGGGGACCTGGGGACAGAGAGATATTTTCTGAAGGGTGTGATCTGTTGGTTTTTTAGACTCTTATGTATTCCACATGTCTGAGTGCCTCCCAAACACATCCTCTGCACATGCCGTGCAGCACGGCTGCGTTACTCTCCCCGCCTTGCGGAGGGGCATCTGGAAGTACGGAGGGATGTTTTCGGCAGTCTCAGGCTTGACCCCAGTTGTTGTCAGTGGGAGTTTAGGCCCCAAACTTCCTTTTTGTGCCTTTGAAGCTGGGTGCTTGCAGGGGAGACAGACTTCAAGTTCAGACCTCAGCTCCTGGCTTAACCCTTTCGCCCCATGTCTGTCCTCCCTCGGTGGGTAAAATAGTTGGTATTGCTGTGCTTCGTTTGGTGATTACAACTTTTATGCAGTGATTAATTTTTCCAGTGGAGGAATAAAATAATCCTCTAAGGACAGTGTAACCCAGCCCTTCAAGCTTCCCATCCCTCCTGGCTCCTTTCCTCCTCTACCCTCCTGCGACACAGACAGCCCCAGAGTACGGGGCAGCTCAGTGCCCTCCTTACCCCACCTTTCCTTCCAAACACCCTATTATAGGAAGAAGAAAAGAAAAAAAACAAAACAAAACAAACTTCAAAAAAACCCAACTCTTGGTTGGAAACTTTTACAAACACAAATATTTTCAATTTTGCTGCCCCTGAAATATTAATGAGGAGAAAATTTTGGGTCCTCGCTCTGGCTTGTTTCATTTTCTAGATTTCACCTCCACCAGCAGCTTAATCAGCGCAAATCAAATTACGCCTCCTGTTTACTTATCTCCAGAGGCTGACACTGGCAAGCGGCTTATCTTGGCGTAGCAGGAGCCAGTGCCTTCCTTGGGGGTAGGACAGGAACTCCACAGAAGCTGCTTGTAGTGGGAGAAGGAGTATAAATCAGGGAAAGCTCTGCTGGCTCTGCTCCCCAGCAGCGAGGTTACGCTCCTCAAGCTCCCCTGCTTGCTAGGGGCGGCACGGGGAAGACGAAGTGCAAGATGCCCGGGGGTGGAGGCTGCCTCCTCCCTGTGGATTAACAGCCTGGAAGCCAGGGTTTGGATTTTGGCTTACCCATTTGTAATGAGGAGGCAGTGGCGGACCTGTCCGCGGCGATGACGGCGCGATAGTTTGCAGAGCTGACACAGTGTTTTGCAGTCACCGCGTCCTTCGTGCTGTTTCTGTGGTCAGTCCTCCCTCCTGCCTGGGAGATGAGGGTTATTTCATGGCAGAGGTGTGGGGTACAGGCACCGCATGAGCACATCCCACTGCCCAGGAGCACATACACCCAGCGGGCAGGCAGAGACCCCCAGGTCTCAGGGACGAGGGCACACAGCCAGCCCCTGGGAGACCTGCATTTTACTCCCATGACTGCTTCATGCCTCAGTTTCCCCCCTTGGTGATAGCCTTGGCTTTGCGTTCTGCTTTGAGATGCCTCGACAGGGCAGCCTGTAGAACAGCGGCAGGAACAGGTCCTACTTATGGCGGCCTTTCGCACCGCCAGCAGCACGCAGGGCATCGCCCACACGAGTCTGCCAGCACCTGGGAGAGATAAAGTGACTCCGCTCGGCTTATGCTCCTGCGAGTTTTACGGTGATTGTGGGAGTAAAAGCGGACCTGGGTATCACACTTCAGTGGAGCCATGCAAGTCACCCCCACGGGGGCCCCCCCTCCCTACCCAACCCCCCTTTGCCCCCCCCCACCTCCAGGTCTGTGCTGTACACCCCTGCCACCCGAGGGAAAGGCTGTTCTGCCAGGGCCCGATACCCACCAGCTGCCAGCCCTCGAAGGAAAAAGTAGCCGAATCCCGGTTTTCCCCATGCTTGCATGTCCGTCTTTAAACCGTATTTCGCCCTGC